>NW_017307281.1:528627-547730 GCF_000935625.1 Nanorana parkeri | reverse complement strand
ATTCAATTCTTGTTATAGTGTTTGGTTAAAAAACAAATTTATAAATCTTGACCTGTAGATTAGGTTTAGGTGAGGGTAACGTCAAAGTTTCAATCCAGAAGTGTTTAATTGGCTGTATCTTGCACTGTATTTGTGCATTTGTCCACAGAATTATTTGAGTTTGACATACTACGGGATACCACAGAGCAGCAGACAGTCCCGATGTGTCCAGAACTGAAGAACTTTGTACAGAAAACGTGGAAATCATTGTAAGCATTCTATGCTCACCTCCTCCTGAACCACAATTCAGGACTTTGCGGGGCTGTTCATTACACGTTACAATTCTCATTTAAGCATGTCCATTTTTTACTTGAGTATCTTTAACTCCCTAACAAGGCTTAGAGGCCAACACCTAAAACTGGTGGAGAAAAGATTTATCCACAAAGGGCATAGGGGCTTCTTCTCAGTCAGAGTAGTTACATTTTGGCCCTCTCTGCCACAAGCAGTGGTATCAGCAGAGAGTATTGAATCATTCAAAAATCAATTAGATACCTTCCTCAGAGACCCTAACATAGAGGGGTACAGGTACTCTTAAAACCTAAGACTACACAGGGACTCATATACACATGCACGCACTACACACACACTTACACATAAAGGTTGAACTCAATAGACCTGTGTTTTTATTCAACCTCAAATACTATGTAACCAGAATTGAGGCCCCTGTGGAAGATTTTTTGGACAAACTCTTGGCATCCAGCTACAGTGATTAAAATATTTAAAAAAATTTCAACTGTTTCTGGCGTTCTTGATCTCAGAACATGGTATGATGTATTCTTGGACAGCGCTGGGCCATTTGTAGCAACCACAAAACTATTCCTTGGTTGTGTCTCTGGAGTTTGTTAATCAATCGCTCAGAAACTAAACTCTAATTCTTTAAATGGCATGATGAGGATGGAAAATCTCATAATTTACATTCAACAAAAGAAGTTTTCCAGATAATGTTAATTATTGCTTGTTTCTGGAATGGTAGTATTGCCATAAAATGTTCAGCTCAACCATGAATAATGCATTTTAAGTCCAGCTTTCTTTCTGGATTCTGGTAAGTGTAGTGGGATCCAATCCATTAGTATAAAGAAACACATGAAAAGCAAAGCCAAGCTTTAGATTTGTTTGAGCCTAATTTTTAATTGCTTGATAGGCATCTCGCTGCCTTTTTTTTTGTTTGTAATACAACAAATCGAAAATTAATTCAACAGTTTATGACGCATTGAGTTAAAACCATAGGATATGCCAGCTTCAATTAGACTCATTTTAAGTCATTTATAAGCAGATGTGTTTGTTGACAAAATGGCAGATTTATGCCTCACTGTTCCCTCTCAGGTCATGTGTCGATGTTTTCTGAGTTATATGCCATGGCCAATATTCCTACAGTCACACAAGCCCCCAAAGTGGATTGTCTACCTTAGAAAACGATTGTAACATATTTTGTTGTATTGCTTTCAAGTATTGTATATTATTTCCCTAATACAAATGAGAATACTCAATGGATAATTATTTTAATGTTGGAAAAATATGCTTTCTGTCAACTTGTACTTGATTTGATTTCAGAAGAGAACTTAGAAGGGTAAGAACATGGTTAGGCAATCTCAGCATTCTAGATGTGGCGCAACTACAAATTCCATGAGACATATCAAGACTGTGATAGCCACAGAGGCTTGATGCAATTTGTAGTTTTACCAGGGTTGCCTAGCCCTGGGTGAGAACAGCTGTCAGACCTATATTGCTCCACCTTAATGAGATTTCCTCCCTAAAGGTTATGTCCAGGCATTACCCAAATTTTCACTGTTTTTAAAATGAGCCCTTTCTGCACCTATGCTTAGTTATATACCTACATTGTTTGCTTTGTCAGGTCTGTTAAATTTCTATGTTGGGGAGTTCACTAAATAGCTGGAAAACACCTTTGACCTGCAGCAGGACAAATCACCATGGTCAGCTTATGGTCAAGAATGTAAAGATCAAAGAAACAGGACAGTCCCTATTTAAACAGTGACCAAAGGAAAGACTGAGAAGCCTTTTGTGACTCCCAGCTTTTGATATTCCCTGCCCACTAATTATTCTGACCATTCTTGCCATAATGCACACTACAGCATCCCATAGACATGAGATGGCAGACCTATGGAAGATGCCCGCTGGGTGACAGCTTTCAGAGAACCTATCTCAATCACTATCCCCTCCCCTTAAAAAAAAGCAATGGCAACATTGTCTACAGCCCCACTTACCTTGTTTGCCCTTCTCTCTACATAAACTCCACTAGCCTCACAGGTTTATGATGCCCTATTCAACCCACAGAAGAGCTGCTGCCCTGAGGATGTTTGGGCTGTGCTTGTATGTTGAACTGTCTTCCAAAAATCTATGGGCAGTGTAAGGAAATGGTACAAACATGCAATTCATAATTTCTTCATTCTGTTTCCTTTGTGTCCACAGCAGCAGCAAACAGCAGAGACACCATGAGGTGAGAAGTCTGCCATATGGTTCTTTTAGAAGCATTGCCCCTGACACAAATTTTGCCTTACATCATACCTGGTATGGTCTTGTCTGACCAACAAGATTGCAAAGTAAGGTTGCATGAGGCTTCAGAGCAGTAGAGCATCATTGGCTTAGACCTTACAGAGACATTGTAGTTTCCATATTAGTTCACATTTTCCATTAGTTGGTAAAGCCTGGAGCTAGTGGTGATTGGAATGATTTTCCCTCCTGTCAGCACCTGACTAAGTAAGATGTTATACGAATGCATAGAAAGCAGGAAACAATTACCTTGCTGTGTGTACTGCCCTCGCTGTTATGACAATTTCTGACAGAGAACAACAGTGGATATTGGCTCATTGTGTGTGCTCTGGTCCAGCTTCCTTTCCCTATGGCTTCCCATCTGGCTCTGATTTTATGAAACAAAATCACCAAAGATCGTCCTCCTCCTGCCATTGGCAGCTTGGCTGGGCAGCAACCTTACTTTTTCCGGGCAAAGAAATGCAAGATTTGGACACTGGGTTCTCTGGGTTCTCTGAGTCTGAAATAGTGTTGTTTATTGTTTTATTGTGGTTTAATGTAACCAATGAGATACACAAACATACTAAAAGGTCAAGTTGACTATGAAGGGCCTGAAATGAAAAAGATGGGCATCTTGTTTAATTAAGGACTTTATGTCTTGCATGGGGCAAACAATATAAGTATGCCTGTATGTGATACTTCTAGTGCAGTATGGGAGAATGAAATTAGGAACCCATCATCTATGCAAACAACAAAGAATTGTTCACGGTTCTAATACAGGCAAGTGTAGTACTTCCATATTAGAGAAGTCTTGAGTGCCAAAAAAATATAGCCTACATTCTCCGCGTCTTCTGCAAAAGAAGAAATCATATCTTAAAAAATATCTGTAGGGAGTTGTTTAAATGGCATTATATGCCACACAAATTGCATGGCCTTCTCCCTGATGACTCTCTACTAGAGAAATTGAAAGCAAATAAGGACAATGGGCCACAATTTTTGGCTCTGTCGTAAAATGCAAGCCTTGTAACTCAGGGCACTGGGGATTACTATGCTATGAGCCTTTCTTTCCTCCCCTCTATTCCGGAACTACAGCCTCCGTCACTGCGTCCAGCATTCGACACTTCTAGGAGTATTGGATGTCTGTCTCCCACACCACGGCTGTGGTTCTTTCCTGCAACCCCTGTTTCAGTTCAGTAGTGATGTAGGTATTGGAAGAACGAGAAATGGACCTCAGTGGGGTACACAGCCATCCCACACTACCAAAAGGGTCAAGTGCCAAAGGGGCTTATGGAGGCTGCTGCTCTGGAATGAAGGAGGACATAGATGACGTGGACTGCCAGACAGGTGAGTATGTAAACACTCTATGACTAGACGTGTCACAGTTGCGTTTAGTAAAATATGATTTAAAGTCGTTTTTGGAAAATTACAACACAGTTGAAAAGATAATTAGTAGCCTCCCAGAGCAAACTTATGATTATAAGCACCAATATATTCTGTTTATAAATATTTGAAAACATATAAACAGTTTTCTGGCTGGACAGTGAGTAAGAGATGATACGGAAAAAAGACTTCTGTAAACTTTGCTCAGTCAGAAACTGGGCTGGTTTATCTGGCACAGATTAAAGATCTAAACAGCTTCTATGCTGTAAGAAAAATAAGATTCTGGGTTACCATTCACTCTCTCCAGACACTTCACCCCTTGGTCCTCTCTCTTGGCAGCAACATGTAGGAATTTGTGAGATCTAAACCGTCTTAAATCTTTTTTTGGCCTGAAATGAGGCATGAAACATTTTTTTTAGTGGTAGATGATTTGGATCTCACTCCTCACCAGGCTCCATCCTCTTTCTTCTCAGAATATATTTCATTGCAATGTGCGGCCAATTGGAGGTCAACAAGAAAGGTCATCTCACTGCTAACCATACTAGTGAAGCTACATATTTGTGGGAGCTTTGGAAAAGTCAGCCAGAATCACAGCACTGCTCAGTGAAAAACAAATGAGTCTAACACCACAGTTCATAAAGTTCCATAAATTATTTCCATGGACCACCAACAGGGGCCTGTCTGATCTGAAATAGAACAGAGGGCGATGGAAGCTACTGCACTATATTCCCCGCAGTGGATGCCTTTATATCACCATTGAGTATTAATAGGTCGTGCACGCTGTTCCCTAACAGATGGGACAGAGATTGGTATGTGGCAGATAGTTACTGAGTGGAATAATGTCCTCCAACAGCTAGGAGTCTTCATTAAATAAATCTGTATGTATACAAATATCAGTCTAGCCAAATAGATTAATGTGCGTCCTACTGGAATCTAAATAGGCCTGTTTCTAGTAGTTTATATATTCCCTGGCAGTCTTTTTGTAAACATTCCTGGTTTCCAGGCAGTCCTCATCACCACTTACCGTTAATTCGAACACAAATGTTTTTGACCTGTCTGTGGCCTTGTACTGCAGTATAAATCACTCTAGAATTTGCGCATTGTTTTTTCTTTTTTGGAGGGGAAAAAATGATGGAGGAATTAATGGAAGAATTCCATGAGAAGACTGCGCTAACAACCGCACAAAACACATTTGTGAACATGTATGATTCAAATTACTTGTTGATTTTGTTTTATGCCTGCCAGAACCATATATATCAGAGAATGTAAGTCTTCTGGCACATGACTCTCCTGTGTGCCAGTAAAACATTCACTCCTTTCAAGAACTGTGACAGCAGGCTCCTTTGGAGACTGTGAGCCATAAAATGATTTAAGCTTATTACATCAATACGATTCAGCAGAGAGGACTCCACCACAATTCAGCAGATAAGACTCCATCATAAGATTTAGCAGAGGACTCCACCACACAATTCAGCAGAGAGGATTCCACCACACAATTCAGCAGAGAGGACTCAACCACACAATTCAGCAGAGAGGACTCCACCACACAATTCAGCAGAGAGGACTCCACCCACCACACAGTTCAGCATAGAGGATTCCACCACACAATTCAGCAGAGAGGACTCCACCACACAATTCAGCAGAGAGGACTCCACCACACAATTCAGCAGAGAGGATTCCACCACACAATTCAGCAGAGAGGACTCCACCACACAATTCAGCAGAGAGGATTCCACCACACAATTCCGCAGGGAGGACTCCACCACACAATTCAGCAGAGAGGACTCCCCCACACAATTCAGCAGAGAGGATTCCACCACACAATTCAGCAGAGAGGACTTCACCACACAATTATAACATGTATGATTCAAATTACTTGTTGATTTTGTTTTATGCCTGCCAGAACCATATATATCAGAGAATGTAAGTCTTCTGGCACATGACTCTCCTGTGTGCCAGTAAAACATTCACTCCTTTCAAGAACTGTGACAGCAGGCTCCTTTGGAGACTGTGAGCCATAAAATGATTTAAGCTTATTACATCAATACGATTCAGCAGAGAGGACTCCACCACAATTCAGCAGATAAGACTCCATCATAAGATTTAGCAGAGGACTCCACCACACAATTCAGCAGAGAGGATTCCACCACACAATTCAGCAGAGAGGACTCAACCACACAATTCAGCAGAGAGGACTCCACCACACAATTCAGCAGAGAGGACTCCACCCACCACACAGTTCAGCATAGAGGATTCCACCACACAATTCAGCAGAGAGGACTCCACCACACAATTCAGCAGAGAGGACTCCACCACACAATTCAGCAGAGAGGACTCCACCACACAATTCAGCAGAGAGGACTCCACCACACAATTCAGCAGAGAGGATTCCACCACACAATTCAGCAGAGAGGACTCCACCACACAATTCAGCAGAGAGGATTCCACCACACAATTCCGCAGGGAGGACTCCACCACACAATTCAGCAGAGAGGACTCCACCACACAATTCAGCAGAGAGGATTCCACCACACAATTCAGCAGAGAGGACTTCACCACACAATTCAGCAGAGAGGACTCCACCACACAATTCAGCAGAGAGGATTCCACCACACAATTCAGCAGAGAGGATTCCACCACACAATTCAGCAGAGAAGACTCCATCACTCAGCAAGCCAAACAGCAGCAGAATATGGGATGAAGTTATTTTTCGCCATTGCTGGTTTGTTCTGAAGACATTATTGAAACTAAATTGTTTACTTAGAAATACTTGGGAGAGGAGCAGCTGATAAGACATGAAATGTTTGAATTGTCTCTAGGAGAAGATGTTGGATATAAGCAGCAAACCCAAATATATATACAGTATATAGTGTTTTGGTTTCAGGAGTCTTGCTATATGGTCTTGTTTAAGGGTAGGGACCATGAGAGGTATTCTCTCTTAACATGTACCTGGGCCTTGCCCATGCAGGACAAAGCAACAGGTTTACTTTATTGCAGATCTCTTCAACAGCTTATATGTACCTTTCATTTGCTCCCTCACCACTACGTTCAGCTGGTAGGAGTGAAAGGAAAGATCTGTATAAGACATGATTCACCAAGTCATGGCTTACACAGAGCTATGTAATGTCCACATGGCAGCTGTGGCAGCCCAGTACTGTCACACGGAGTGAGTCACATGCTGTTCCCTATCCAAAAGCACCAGTACCAAAAGTTCCTTCTGTACTGAACACAGAGGTAGGGTAGCGAAGGAAAGGTTAGTACATGCTGCTGTGCTGTAATCAATAATACATTATTAAATGTGTTTTTTAAATGCAAGCAGTGTAGGACCTGAATTTGACCTGGTATTAGTCCCTGTAAAGCAGAGCTGGAGTGTGAAATAAGAAGCAGCACAAGGAGCCAATCATTTCATGTGCTGACAGGAAGCATGCTGATAAGAGAAGAAAGTAGAGTGATAGAGAGGTGAGCTCATCACTGTGCTGCTTATCCTTTACTTTTATAGTAACCGGCTGTGGTAGGTTCAGGAAGACCTGGGCTCAGAGAAAGGGGGTTGAACGATGCTGGCCATCAAACTGAGGATATCAAGTGGCAGAAAAATGTACTGCATGAAAAATCTCTGAATTGAGGATGAGTTTTGCAGATAAATCTCTTTTTTATTATCTTTATCGGTAATGATTTGTCACTTGTTATTTTTGGCTGGGGGTCTGCTTGGGAAGGGGGAGGGAGGGAATCAAGTAGAGAAGGCAGGAAGGAATGAAGGAAAGATTATAATGCTCAACTTCCATTTGTGTTCTAAAAATAAGCAAATCAGCAAAGTGCCTCGTGATGGATTCATTAATTTGCTGTTGCATTGTAATTTGCATAGCACTGCAGAATTCCCTACTTCCAGGAAAACCATCTATTTGTCTTGGATCATATTCTTGTAATGAAACCGTCTCTCGCTATTCACTTGCGATCACATGAAGCCAAGCACTGAGGTAGTCCCTGACATTTCAATGATGCACCTGCTATCGAATGCATCAAATCTTTGCTTGTTGGACACTACCGGACCCAGCAGTGGGCAAAAGCTGATACGGCACAGCTGTTGTCCCTACTTTGCTTTTTGTTTTGCCAACAGCAGTATTGCCCTTGAAGTCGTGCCGCTGGTGTGGAATCGTGTTTGAATTTGTTAATAATGGCGGTAAAGAATAGCCTCTTTGAAAACTAAACCTCAAAGGCACAAAAGCATTTATAACATCTAACAATATAAATGATTTCGCCCAAAGAGACTGCAGAGAATGTATTGGAGTCATCTGAGCATGGCTTGACTTGAAAGCTCTTCAGATGGCCCTGGTATCACATACAGTTGGCATGGGACCCAGCCCTCTCATCTCCAAATCTCTGATCTGTCTGTACTCTTTGTTGCTGATTTTATATTCCGCCGTGAACAAGATGTAAAAACATCTCAATGTACCCTGATCCAGTGGTCAAAGAGCTGTCTGGCAGTTCATGACAGAGTTCATGTGTATAATAAAAGATTCTTACTCTGAAAACCACCAGCTTAAAGCGCACCTGTCATTTTGTAGCCATAAAAAATGTGTTAGGCCAGTTAGCATTCTGCTTTCTAGTCTATTCTGATTTATTCTACACATTTTTGCTACTATTATATACATGTAGGGACAGGGCTGGATTTCCTCTCTCTGCTGCCCCAAAGCCAGGTTCCTCAATGCGCCCCCCTACCCGCCAACCCCCCCATCCCCCTATGGAGAATGGCAGACATGCAGGCTGCATACAAGTGATCTCAGCGACATCACCGGGATCAATAGTACAAAACAAGCGGTGGCTTCCCCGCTGTACATTTAGTTCTGCTTGCCCAAAGCAGGGCTAAATGTAGAAAACAACTACCCGCCCAACCTGTTCTGGGCATCGGGAGATAGGAATTCCGCACCCCTGCTGCCCTCTACTCCCTGCTGCCCCAAAGTCGGGCCTTGGTTGGCCTTGTGGGAAATCCGGCCCCGTGTAGGGACATTGCTAGACCCTGGCACCCACGGTATGTGCACAGGGGTGGGCGGACTGGGCAGGTAAGCATTTGCTCCCTGGGCCAGAATTAGTAAAATATATTGAGCTGGTGGCCCTGAATGAAGATACTTAACTATTCAGAAGTTGACCAAAGCAGTCCGTAACACATGGCGGGCATTATATACAGTAGCTTCCCGTTCCCTGTTCAGGTCTGTGATTCTATCAGAGAGAAGTCTTCAGAACAAACTTCCTTTCCAACTCTGACATACCATATGACCGAATGCCAAGTGCCTTAAAGGAAGTTGATGCTAGAACATGGTATGCTGCAATAAGCCATGTGCTTTAGGAACAACAACCTTTTACCATGTCTACCAATCACTATAGCACAATGCCACACTTTGCAACATTTCTTAAGACCACATAAAACTGTCCCGACCATGAAAGGACCACTTGGTTGTATTAGCCCCCTAGGTTAAAGGTTCCCAGTCCATTTCTGCTTGTAGCCCCGGTCTGAGTGCCCCCTTGAGTATCCTTTACAGTATTTGTTGCTGTCACCCCAGGAATAGTCTTCTAAACAAACATGGCAGTCTTTGCTGAACTTTGTTTCTTGTGTTATTAGTTTTTTTTAAGCAATGATATTGCATTTAATTTTTAATATTAGAAATGCTGTCATATTTATATCATATTTATAATAAATTGGGACTGTTTAAGACCAAATAAAATGTATGTCAAGGCAAAATTTTAAAAAATGCAGTACATCTCTGCAAGTCCTTCCATGTGCACCTTACTTTAAAAAGTTATTTATAAGTTGATTGGTGTGGTTGCCATTTTTGTTTAGCTTGCTGTATTTGGTGTGGGAGCACACTGGGGGTCTTCAGCTGCCATTGTGCTCTCTTGGGCTACTTGTGTTACTGTGCCTTTAAGGAAGAATGGACTATTTCTAGGTATACCTGTCCTCAATTAATCCTTTGCTATATACAGTATACAGACAGTCCCCGAGTTACATACATCCGACTTACATACAACTCCTACTTACAAACGGAGGCTCGTAGGCTATTACTGTACAGCGGGGGTAGTTGTAATGCTACAGCGCTCCTGTCGACGAGGAGTGCCCGCCTTTTTTGGGTCTGGTTCGTAGTACTGTACGTACATTACAGGAAGTTGGCTCTTGTTAGACATGCAGACGAGGGATGCCCACCTCTTCTTCCGTGCCACTGTGAAGGCTAACCCTTCCCTAACGAAACGAAACAAAAATTTGCCTGTTCCAACTTACATACAAATTCAACTTAAAGAAGAACTATGAGGTGAGTGCTTTTCACTCACCTCATAGTTCTAGCCGCACTGTGACAATGAGACTGTCACAGGTCGGCTCAGTAGATCGGGAGGTGAGCGAACACATACCGGCGTTCGCTCACCTCTCGATCCTATAACAGCTCTCTGCCGTGACAGGGGAGGGGCTGGATTCCCGCCTCTCCACTCCAATCCGTCAGCGCTGACTGGCGGAATGGGCAGGGGAGGGGGCGGTTACAGCTGGCTCTGCCTCTAGATAGGCAGAGCCAGCTGTCAGTCACGCAGCTGGGCGGATCCCGGCATAATTGTCGGGATCCGCTTCAGCTGCGGCGTCTCAGTATACTGCGGCGTCTCAGTATACCGTGAGCTACAGCTCGCAGTATACTGAGCCTAGGGTGACGGGAGGACGCTAGTTTGTGTCCTCCCATTACCCTAAGGAGAACTATGGGGAAAAGCCTTAATCCCATAGTTTTCCTTTAAGAACAAACCTACAGTCCCTATCTTGTTCGTAACCCGGGGACTGCCTGTATATGCTCCAAGATGGAGGCTGTCATAGATTAGAGTTAGGACCACACTAAACAGAGGGGCCTTGACAGCGTGGCTTCCACAAATTTTGCAAAGGTTGCGCAAGTAAAACCTCTGTTTTTAATGCTGGCTAGCTGGTAAGTGTGCTATTTTTATTTTGTTTTTGCTCTGTGCAAAGCTTTTCCAAAAATTGATTGGTGCGGCTGCCATTTTTGTTTACCTGCAATACATTCACATTGCCCTTTGTTTAACTCCTTTAAAGACCTTGCCATGCCAGAAAAATACCAGTAAATGTGCAATGTATAGTATTTTGGGGATCTGAGTGGTATCAGCCCTGCCCAATGTCTTTTGCTAAACTACGAAACCACACCCACTCTCAGATCTCTACAGCATAAATGCTAACCATTCATGCTAAAAATTCTGGTAAGAACTAGTAGGAATCTTTGGGTTAACACAGGAAATGTCCAGGGGACATAGGACAGCTATTTTTTTTGCATTTATAAAACAGATATAACCAAACAATTTCCATTGTATATTAAACAGACCAAAAGAGAGCAAAGAAGAGAAATTCATTGTTAGGATTTACTGTACATACAGTTTTCAGTTATAGTAGACTAAGATCTGATCCAAAGTTTTTTTTAAATTCTATTGAACAGCATAACCAAGTATTAGTTGCTTGTGGATAGGTTAGCGTGCACAAAATATTGTGTGGTTGAAGCTGTGGTATTGTAAGGAACCTTTGGAAAACTTTTTACAAGTCTGGGTTTTTTGGCTTCATATCCCTGGCAGCAAAGGGCCAGAGAACAACTAGCAGGAAAGGGAAAATACAGCAAAAAGATGGAAGCAGAAAAGAAAAAGAGAGAGAAGCTTAAGGGGCATGGAAATTCCATCAACTGATTTTTATTTCCCTGATGGCACATTGGACATATTCCAAGATGGCAATGCCAGGATTCATGGGGCTCAGATTGTGAAAGAGTGGTTCAGGGAGCATGAGATTTAGCTAAGCAAATAGGTAAGAACCTTCCTTTGGATAAGTGTTATGATCTGGGTTTGCTTCAGTTGGTCAGGTCTAAGTTCTGCAACACGATGCCCCCAAAAAATGAGTACCTACCAGAATATCCCGAATGATTGAGGTTTTTCCACCAATGGATTTTTTCTTCGCTGATGGCACATTGGGCATATTCCTAGATGACAATGCCAGGATTCATCAGGCTCAAATTGTGAAAGAATGGTACATGGAGCGTGAAACATCATTTTCACACATGGATTGGCCACCACAGAGTCCAGACCTTAATCTTTGGAATGTGCTGAAGAAGACTTCATGCAGAGGTCCGACTCTCCCATTATCACTACAAGATCTTGGAGAAAAATGAATGTAACTCTGGATGGAAAGAAATGTTGTGACATTGCATAAGTTTATCGAAATGATGCCACGGCAAATGCCATGGCAAACGCCTTTAGCTGTGCCATAACCAAAGCTAAAGGCGCTCCAACACATTAGAGTGTGTCAGGGGCGTCCCGAGGCTGGGTGTCACCCGGAGTGGAGGCCGGGTGACACCCAGCCGTGACGTCATCGTGCATGCGTGAGGTCATCGCGCATGAATTGTCATCTAATTGACGCCTGCCTGCGGCCATCTCTCCTGACACTGTCAGGCTCTCAGTCCATGACCGAGTGCCTGACTTTTTAGAGGGGGTGGATGAAGAAGCCCTCCACACACCTTACAGCAGTCCAGGCCTATGTAGAAGATGGTGCTCGCAGTGACAACTACGGATGGCGCCGTGTAGACACAGAGTAGAAACACAAATCACCAACGTCACAGTAACAAAATCCAACGTTTCGGGACCGCACAGGGTCCCTTCCTCAGGGCAGAAAAACATGACAACAAAGAAACATTGTGGGTTTTGAATGTTTTCTTTGTTGTCACCTTTTTCTGCCCTGAGAAAGCGACCCTGTGCAGTCCCGAAACGTTGGCTTATGTTACTGTGACGTTTTGTCCAATTAAATGGACATGTTTAATGATATCACTGAGTGCTGGTGATCTGTGTTTCTACTTTTTATAGGGGGTGACACCAAAATGAATGACTGTCAGTCATTTTGGTGTCACCCCTCCAATGGTGTCACCCGGGTGTGGGCCGCACCCACCAAACCACCCTTGTGATGCCACTGGAGTGTGTGTCTTTTATTTGGCCAAGCAGTGTATATACTGTAGATCTCTAGAAGGATAGAAGGATTAATGTTTGGAATCAATGATGGAATGGAATTTAGAGGCATATAGAATTTCCCTGCCGTGTCTATTTAACAATTCATTTTCATGACTGTATGCAGTGAACCTTGGACTATAATAAATATGTTTTCTGAACCATAATTTTCCCTCTAGAAAGCCCAGACACTCGCATAGCTAGAGTTATTACTAAAAAAAACAACTTTAAAGTGGTTCTGAGCCTCCCAAATCTTATTTTTCTTTACTGGCTCTTGTTAGAATTAAATTGATTGTCTTCTTCTCTTACTTTGGATTAATCCAAGATTCTTTTTTAGAATAATACCATGCAATCTGATATTCTGAAATGACTTTGTAGTTTTAGTTTTACATTTAAGCTCAATCTAATCCTCCCATGCATAAACATAATAGGAAGTGTCAGGGAGGAGGAAAACAAAGTGACTTAGCAGTTCATAAAAGAACAATTTTCCGCTTACAGGCGATATATGAGAGGGAATTGTATAATGGAGCTGCAAAGACAATATACAAATATTTTTCCCCGTAACCTATTCTAGATTTAGCCCCTTCTGACTCAATCTGTGCTGCTCTTTGTTTACCTAGGCAAGGCCAGCGTGTGGGGACATGGAGGGCAAATTGGTTGAGTGTGGAGTGTGGCACTCTGAAGTACCATCAGCATCACGCCATGGGCAAACTGGCCATTCAGAGGCCACCCTGGTAATATAGTGATATAATTCAGGGGCCACCCTGGTAATATAGTGATGTAATTCAGGGGCCACCCTGGTAATATAGTGATATAATTTAGGGGGCACCCTGGTAATATAGTGATATCATTTAGAGGGCACCCTGTAAATATAGTGACATCACCCAGGGGCGTTCCTATTAAAATAGGAATATCACTCAGGGGGGCACCCTAGTAATGTAGTGACATCACTCAGGGGCCATCCTGGTAATATAGTTATATAATTCAGGGGCACCTTGGTAATATAATGACATCACTCATGAGGCACCCTGGTAATATAGTAAAATTACTCATGGGGCACCATGTTACTATAGTTATACCATTCAGTGGGCACCCTTATAATATATTGATATCATTTAGGGGGCCTTGATAATATAGTGGCATCATTCATGGGGCACCCTGGTAATATAGTAACATCACTCATGGGGCAGCCTGGTAAATAGTGTTATCATTCAGTGGGCACCCTGGTAATATCATTCAGGGACACCCTGGTAATATAGTGATATAATGCAGTGGGAACCCTGTTGATATAGTAATATCAATCAAGGGCACCCTGGTAAAATAGTGATATCATTCATGGGGCACCCTTTTAATATAGTGATATCATTCAGGGGGCACCCTGGTAATGTAGTGACATCACTTATTGGGCACCCTGGTAATACAGTGACATCACTCATTGGGCACCCTGGTAATACAGTGACATCACTCATTCGGCACCCTGGTAATACAGTGACATCACTCATTGGGCACCCTGGTGATATAGTAATATCATTGAGGGGGCACCTTGGTAATATAGTGATATTATTAAGAGGGCACCCTGGCAATACAGTGATATTATTTAGTAGACATGTGTGATTTGTCTCATTCCGAATCAAAATTCAGACAAATTTTCCGAAATTTGGACATTCGGACACGCCCAAATTTCCGTATCCCAATGCATCCGAATGTATCCGAATCCAAATTTCCGTTTCCGAATTTCGTTCAAAAACTAAACTGAATCGGACATGTGACTTTTTATGGCCAATCAGATGTGTTTTTTGGTTTAATGCATCTGAATGGGTCTGAACACAAATTTTCGTTATGGCTTACGGTATAATGCTAAAGCTGAGGCTCCCAGACCCGAATGGCTTTACGGAGCTCCTGAATGCAATTTGGAAATTCAGATACCAAATGGCATTCGGGTCTGGGAGATTCAGCTTTAGTATTAATAGCTGTATATGGCATCTGTATATATTCGTAAACTCATCCGAAACTAACGAAAATTTGGATTTTGTCCGAATCCGAAACCCCAACTGAATTTAATTTCGGATCCAAATCCCGAAATAACGTAATATCCGAACTGGAACCAATTTTTCCTCAGCTTACTATTATTTAGGGGGCAACTTGGTAGTAGAATGATACCATTGAGGTGGCACCCTGGAAACATGACAATACTTGGGGAAAACAGGACTTGTAAGTGATATAGCATTCTGGGGTCACTCTGACAACAATACACCACTATGAGACATCATGGCTTTGAATCATGACTCTATGGTCATCTTTGTAAAAGTGCATAATTGTGAAGCAACATGGCATCACTCTGAGGACCTCATGGAAACAGTCCATGATTCTATGGAGAAACTATCATAATTCTGCTGTCATCCTACAACAATGTATCACTCTTGAGTAACAATGGATCACTCTTGAGTAACAATGGATCACTCTGGAGCCCCATCATTTTACTTTGAGATCACCTTGGCTACACTACATCAATTTGGTATATCAAGGCCTAACCTTTGGGGCATTCTAGTAACACAGTCTGTTGTCAGTGCATGACCTCATGTTGGGGACTATTCAATTCCTCTAGCTAAGGCATTGCTTCAAACCAACAACATGGCCGTGTCCAGGCTGTATGTTGCTCCTCTAGGATGTCACATCAGAACTTTGTTCTTGTACCCTCTTTTTTTCACCATAAGCTCCAGCAACTAAGGTAGGCACCATTTTTTCTTCCATTCAATCTCTTCTCTCTACCGTTTAACATTCGCAATTGAAGAATTGGAAAAACTTCAGGAAACTGAGGTTTTTCTTCGTAAAATATGGAAAATATGGAATAAATACACAGTATGTCCTCCCTTCTTTCACCATACACAGAATGGGAGTTAGTGTTATTCTACTCAATATCTTTTCTTGGTGACATATTTATTGTCTGAGCAGCAACTGATGATTGTTTTAATGAAGTTGTGGGCAGTGTTATTAATATCTGGCGCCAGGGAAAAAATGCAAATTACTAATCATCCATCTTGATCAAGTGTCATCCAGTAAAGAGGATTGTTGCCCACGTCCTCATTGCTATATAATGCTAATGCAGTTAGATAAAACTCTATTACCTTTTAGGTGATGAGTGAGAAAAACCAGTGATTCTATATATCACAATGCCAATGCTTCCCTGCTCTATGCTATGCTTCACAGCTGTCAGTCATCAGATCACATGGACATCACAGACACTTAAAGAGAACCTGCCATTACTAACTTGTTTTGAATAGTCCTAGCTCCAGGGCTGTCCTACTAATTCTTGCTCCATGCTTAGGGAGTCATTGAACTGAAACAAGTGTGCACCCATTAAAGTGCCAAGACACCTGATGTGTACAGTCAGGGAATTGCCCTTTGGAGAAGGAAGAATGAGGATATCAGCCCTGGAACTTGCACCTTGAAAAACAACTTGCCAGTTCCCCGATTTCTTAAAGTTTTTTTTTTAAAGAAAGGGTAGTAAAACCTCAGCCCTCCAGCTGTGGTGAAACTACAAAACCCATTAAGCATTGCAAGATTCTGACAGCCACATGCATTACCAGTCCTTAGAGGTGGTGGTTGCATTAGTTTTCTTTATTTAGGTTTATTCTCTTATTTTTACCTCTAATTCTGCAAATAACACACCTTGTGTCCTACTATGACAACACTCACTCCTCCAACAATATCTATGTTGTCACCCAGGCTGGACTTCAAACATGCCTTTCTCTCTTCATCTCCATTGCATGGGATTGGAATGAATAGTGGTTTACATAAGGAACAGGTCTGTCCCGATAATGTGGCAACCTGAGGTGGTTGCCTCAGGCAGCATCTCACTGGGGGGCAGCCGGGTGTTTGGGGGTGGCAAGGGGGCGGCTACAGTGTCCCAAATTTCTTAGAGCTCTTAGCAACCTTTGACTCTGTCTGGCATCCCGCTCAGCTCTAGGCAACCGGTCACATCAATGAGCTGTACGGGACACCAGACAGAGCCGCTGACAGCATGGTCTGGCGGCCGTTGCCACCCTACTCACCCCCAGACGACAAGTGAACCAGTGAGTGACCATTCCCTGTTGCCTCAGATGGCATCTCATTTGGGGGTCAGCAGGGTGTTGAGGGGGGGCGGCAAGGGGGCGGCCACAGTGTCCCAGTGACATCAGTGCCCCGGGATGCTCTGTCTGGCATACCGCTTAGCTCTAGCCAACGAGTGACGTCAGTAAGCTGGACGGGACGCCAGACAGAGCCGCTGACAGCGCGTCCTGGCATTCGTTGCTGCCCTACATGTCCCCCCCAGACAAAAAGTGAACCAGTGAGTGACCATTCCCTGTTGCTTCAGGTGGCATCTCACTGTGGGGTAGCAGAGTGTTGGGCGGGTAGCAGGAGGGTGGCCACAGCGTCCCAGGTTGTTAAGAGCTCTTACCAACCTGTGCCACTCTGGCTTGTGTCCCGTTGAGCTCCTAGCAGTGACATAAGTGAGCTGGGCAGGACACCAGAGAGAACCACTGACAGTGCGTTCTGGCATCCGTTGCCGCCCTACACGGCCTCCCCAGGCAACAAGTGAACCAGTGGGTGTCCATTCCCTGTCGGTAACCCTCCTTAATATTTACTCAGGCTGTAAATACCATAGGGATGGCCCTGAGAAGGGAGATAGCAGTGTTTTATGCCTCCACTTCATCTCACTGGAATGGACAAGCGCATTGCATTTCTGACAAGACCAACAGGTATTTTCTGTACTTGATGAAAATGTTCTTGAAAACTAATGCAGCCACCACATCTAAGGACTGGACCACTGCAATATATTACATTTTTGTTCTTGAAGTTGAATTATTCCTCAATTTCTTAGGTACATCGGGAAATGGACATCGGTTAATCTGCATATTATCAGCAATCCGAGAGGCAGGAAATGAAATATAATTAGAGCACAGTTATATTGAGTGAGATAAAGTTCTGTCATTGCACTACTTATACACATTGGTATTTAGATTGGAATGATGCTTTAAATATACATATTCCTAGAGCAGGAAACTGAGTAGATTCAGATCTTTTACTTGGGGAGACTGACCTCAGAACTTGGTGCTTTTTTGACACTGGGCCAGGGCCTTGTCAGTTGCAGTAAAAAGCTGAATTGACAATGAACACGTATGGGCCTGTGATCGGGCTTTTTTCTTTCCCCGCAATGATGTAACCGAATACTGCACTGGCGGAACTATCGGCTTGCGCCGTCCTGTGCAAATGATTATTTGATAGAGTTAAACATTAGCATGAAACTCAATATTCCATTCCTGGCATTTTAATTATATTCTTCTCCTAACGTTTCTTTGCGTTTGTCTTAAGCATATGGAGGGAGGCAGCTGTGTTTGCCTGATACTGAGCAGTTTAAACAAATGCAGCAAATCATAAGAATTGGAAGGGGCAAGAGCAAGTAAACTGTGTTTCTGCTTCTTATGTGTTTCTTACTTTAAACAGGAACTGCAGTAAGGAAGTAAAAAGTTATAATATTAACACAGATGTACTTCGCTATGATGGTGCTCCCAATCTCCATGTAATCGGTGGACGGGACCTTACCACGCCACGCCTGTCCAAACTCTACACCTACGGCCCTTTCACTTACTAATAAGGTATTTTTTAGCTCTTTTTTTTAGCTCTACTTCTCTTCAAAAATCTGAATTAAATTTGGTCTTAACCACCAATTTATGTATTTGCACATACCTTCCTGAGATGGATAGTATGACAACCTACTGAGCTGATGGTATCCACAGGCAAGGTTCAACTCACCAAGAAAGCTCATAATAGAATGCAGTAGAGTTTATTCAAGCTTGACAATAGGGAGGATGTGATTCCTTGTCATTCTCTGAGGTGGAAAGACATTCCCCTCTAAAACCTTTTACAGCATGAACAGAACCCTCTTAACACAGTGAGGGTGAAGCAGGGCAGCCATCAGGGGGGTACGGCCGATACTCATGTAAGGGGCCCGGGCAGCCTGGGGGGCCCGCCCGGGACCCTTACATGAGTATAGGCCGACGGTGAAGAGCGAGGAGGCGGACGTGCCCCTGCGGCGGAGACCTGGCCCTAGCAGCGCAGGGCCCCAGCATTGCCGCTCCAGCGGCTTCGAGACAAGCTGGGGCCCCATCAGCGACGCTGCTCGTCACGTCACTTTCGGGCAGTGCGGA
>NW_017307281.1:522398-527966 GCF_000935625.1 Nanorana parkeri | reverse complement strand
CGGCAGCAGAGGAGGCCTGGTGTGCAGGTAAGAGGAGCTAGGAAGGAGGGAGGGAGGGGATGCAGCCCTGACCAGCCCACCTTAGAACCCCTTCAGAGCCCACTATAGACAGTCTCAGATGGGCTGTGCAGCATCTATGGTGGGCTCTGCAGGATCACTCTCAGGTCAGTCCAGCGCGTCGCTAAGCCCTGCGTCCAGCGGGTCAATAAGCGCTACGTCCAGCACATCACTAAGCCTTGCGCCCAGCGGGTCACTAAGCCCTGTGTCCAGCGGGTCACTAAGCCCTGCGTCCAGCGGGTCACTAAGCCCTGCGTCCAACGGGTCACTAAGCCCTGCGTCCAACGGGTCACTAAGCCCTGCGTCCAGTGGGTCACTCAGCCCTGCATCCAGCGGGTCGCCAATCCCTGCGTCCACCAGGTCGCTAATCCCAGAGTCCATCGGGTCGCTAAGCCCTGAGCCAAATTCATATACTCTTCTGCATTGGTGTATAAATGTATTGCTGGGATTTGTAGTCCCCCTACTGCCGGTGCCATTGTGCATTAGAGTGTAAGCTCCTCTGTACAGAGACTGATGTGACTGTCTCGGTGTTCTCTTACAGCACTACGGTATATGTCAAAGCTATATAAATATATAATAACAGTGTGACCGGCTCAGTGTGGTGGCGGTGCGGTGGGGGGCCTAAAGCTGTGTAAGGGGTCCCAAAATTTCTGATGGCTGCCCTGGGGTGAAGTAAATAGAAACCAAGGGAGATTGAATAGAAGATAATAATGGATACAGAAATTCAGCTGTAGTTGTAGTAATCCTAATCTACCACTAGTTGTCAGGAGGATACCATAACATGATGATAAGGAAAGAAATACAAAATAGTGTAATAAAAATACTGGCTGTGGCAGCACAAACTTGCTTACGTTTAACACTTACTATTTGCTGATATTGTATATATAGCAAAAATGTTTTTCTTTAGTTTTGGAGAGAGTAGCGAAGTGCTAAAACCCTGGTGGGTTTTTTGCTCTCCATGAACCATTGAGGAAATTTCCCTTTACTTCCTGTCCCAAAGAGGCAAAAGGAAGTTAGACGAAATCTCACAACGTGAGGGAAATTCCCTTCTTTGATAGAAACAGATGTCAGTCAATTGGGAGTGTAAGAAATTTCAAGGCCCAAATAAAAATAAATGTATCTATTTAATAATAATATGAGATGGGTAAATTGGAATAAATATGATTAGCCAAAAGTATATGTTTGCACCCAGATGTGAATAGAATTGTAGATTTTACTTCTCTTAGACTCGTATAAATAAAAGGATTGGTTTGTTAGTATGCTAACTTCCCCTTTGGTCTGTGAGAGCAAATATCTTAGGTGTTGCCTCCTTGAGATCAATGGTCACCTGGATATGCTAAAATGGAGAACTGGTTTTACAACAAGGGGTGTTTTGAGAGTGTCCATGAACTCAGGAAGATAACACTCAAGAATATATGCATATATACTATGTGAACCAAGGGCCCCTGCTGTAGCTGGCAGTGGTTCTACCTGCTGAGCTACCTTAGAACCTTGGATAGCTCCATGTCTGCTCTCATGTGTAATCCTCAGGTAAACCTAGTTTCTGCTGACCTCCTTGCTCCTCCCTTGAACTTCCTATTTAAGCCATGCCTCTACACTTCCTGTTTGCCAGATTATTGTGCTCCTGCTAATATCTTGTTTCCTGCTCCCTCTGTGATACAATCCGCTCATACTGCCTCCCGTGTACCGACCTTTGGCTGCTGATTCACCGACTACTCTCAGCATCTCCCACTTTATACCTGATACCTTTGGCTACTGACCTCTGCTTCATCTCTGACTACGCTTCTTCCTGCTCCTATACTACTACCATCTGATTGTGTACCGAACCCGGCCTGTTTGACTACGACTTTGCCTGCTGTTTCAGGTACTGGACTCCGAGCCTGATCCAGATCGTGACAATTAGACAGGATGGAACCAATCAAATTATGGCCAACCCAAGTGGTATTAGATCAAAGAGACTTCAGTTGCCATCCAATCACTATCGTGAGATAGCTCTGGCTAAGTTTTGTGGACCAATCAGGGTTTTCAATTGGTCGTTAATGAGGTTAGCTAGAATAAAGAGGCAGAGGCCATCACAGGGAGGAGGTCATCAGAGAGGAAACCATCTTGGGAGAATGCCATTTTGGGAACCACAGTCCAGAACCTGTGTAAATATTACAGGATGGGTAATAGACATACATTCAATTGACTAGTTATGCTAACCAGTTTATGGTATTTTATGTGTTGTAGAGGTGTTGGGTTGGTCTTCTCTGGTTTAGTATTGTTATGTTAATATTGTTGGTTTGCTATTGTTGTGCTAGTGTTCCTGTGGTAGTAATCTTTGTTGGATGATTTGTTGTTTTTGTTATTACTGTACTCTTTTCTTTATCAGTAATTAAGCTGTGTATGTTTAAATTCCTTGTACAATATATTATTTTAAGCCTATAGTTCATGGTATGTGTTTCTTAGCTGACCTACCCCTCTCAAACAGTAAGAAGTGGGTGTTGATAAATAATATGGATACAATTTTTTAATATTATTATTATTATTTGTAAAATCACCCCCATTTTTCTTACAGGAGATTTCCTCTACCTCTTGTTCTAGGGATAACTCAATTTTTTTGGATTTTCTCTCATTTTCTTTCTCAGTGACAATGATCACCAGTACAAATAGAGGGTTGAATCTCCCGAACATGGACACGGACTACAGCAAAAACTTGACAGAGGGACTAACCCCTCACCACTCTACCCAAATAGAGATACAATTGACAATTTACACTTTTCCAAATACAAGGGACTGCTGTTTAGTATCCCTTTACCAACATTATTTGTATTTCACTTTTTAGGTTTTACACAGTGTTTTTACATGGAGGGGCTACTAAATAACAGCTCCTTTTATTTGTTTTCTTTAAAACGTACTTTTAGATGCTAAAGGAAACCTCTGCAGAGAAAAACAAGTGGGCTGACTTTGCTGACATGTTTATGAAAATGCTAGTTTCCATAGTTTACACTCAACCAGTGGCTTCAATATTTTCTTTTATCTGAAACAACCAGGGCCACCCCAATAATCAGGCAGCCTGATGCTCTTACTTCAGACGGCATCTATTTGGATCACGTTGGAGGGTGGCAGGCCTAGCAGCATGGCCGTTTTGCTGCACAATGTTCCTGCCCCAACCTTTATGACCAGAGCATCCCAGGTTACTAAGAGACTGGCAGGGAGATGTGTAAGGGCCATACACATTTACCTGCCTAGCTCTTAAAAACTTGGGATGCTCTGGCCGGCGTCCGGCCCAGCTTCTGGTATAGGGGAAGCAGGGGTGTAGGATTCCTATCTCCCAACCCCCGGGACATGCAGTTCCGGGCACTGGGCGTGTAGTTGTTTTCTACATTGAGCCCTGCTTTGGGCCAGCAGGGCTAAATGTACAGCGGAGAAGCAGTCGTTTGTTTTGTACAAGTGATCTTGGCGATGTAGCCGAGATCACTTGTATGCAGTCTGCATACAGGGGGGCGCATTGAGGAATCTGGCATTGGGGCAGCAGAGAGAGTAAATTCGGCCCTGCCTCCATGTTTGGAATTTGTAAACAAAATGAGGGTTGCACCCTAAGGAAATCCATAATCGGCTAAAGAATGTTTATGAGGACGCTGTAGTGGAATTTCGGTTTTTCCTTCTTGAAACTTCTTCACCCAATGCCACACATTGCTAATGTCCACTACAGCATCCCCATAAACATTCTTTAGCGGATTATGGATTTCCTTAGGTGTGCAACCCTCTTTTGGCGGAAATTCAATGACAGCTCCCTGTTTTAGCCGCAGATCCATGGCTACAATCACTGAATCTGAAAAAGAAAAGCATACATTAGTCTGGTAAGGACACCTCTATAACATGGTGCATGAACATTCAAAGTCACTCTAATAGATCTCAAATTACGGACATTATTATTATTGTTATATAGGATTTATATAGCGCCAACAGTTTGCACAGCACTTTACAATATAAGGAAGACATTACAATCACAATGAAATTCAAGACAAGATGGTAGGGAGGGCAGGGATTGGCAGAGGGGGGGTTGCAGACACTGAGCAGTTGGTTAGGTGAATGAGTCTAGCAGTGGGCATGGCATTCATGATAGACTGAAGGGGGGATAGCCTGTGTAGAGGTAAACCAATGAGGAGGAGTTGCAATAGTTAAGACAAGAGATAACAAGGGAGTGGATGAGTAATTTTGAGGCTCCATTGGTAAGGAAGGGGCGTATTTTGGAGATGTTGCGAAGGAGCCATTACTTTTTGATTGACCCTCATATCTCATATTATCAGACAGAAGGGGTCACGCTATTGAAATTTGAATGGATGTGGCTGAGGACAATCTTGAAGGCTGCAGGAAAACAATCAGTGTGGGGGGAATGGAGGAGTGAAGAGATGAGTGGCAAGCCTTATGTAGGTAGGGATTGGTTTAGAACACTGAGGAGGGCTTAGAATGTAAATTATAGCAAGGAAGGTCATCCCAGTGGGACAGGCAACTTTAGCTAGGACTAGCTGAAATGCAAGTTTAAGTTAATTATTCTGGTGATGAGAAAATGGTACAGGAGTTCCTAAGCCTCTATCCTCTGTTAGATGTTTTATGATCCCTAATCCTAATTCCAGAAATCCACCTTTCCAACATTATAGTCTCCAGCTCCTCTAAAGTCTTGCAATGCTGTTAAACACTTATCCACTTATCCAAAATGGTATAAACCGGAATTCCATCTTATAATAATTACAAAGCTTAAAAATCATTTTAACAATTGCTCAATGAACATATACAGTATACAGTACATATAGACAAAGTGAAATGTCTTATTTAAGACGCATTTACCCAAGCTGACTAAATGCATATAAATGTGAAATCGGAACAGCACAACAATGAAAACTTGAAATATTAGGCTCTGATTAGTTCTGGCTCTGTGCGAGAAGCAGCAACATACAAATATTTGATCTAAACCAAATGAAAGGTCAAATATAATAATTCAGCGTGAATTGAACGGGGTTACATTTCCCAGAGTCTGCATGAGGGCAGCCAGAGTATGTTAATAAAAATACAGAAGGATTATTTGCCTTAGGCTGACCAAGACAGGGAACCTGCCGTAAGATTTACACATATTAAAACATGAATAGGTCCTTGGTGGGGTTATTTGAAGTACACCTGTCATATTGGGGAGAATAATTGGCAACAAAGTGGGCTAGCTGGGGAAATAATAACAGCTCCTATTTTTTTTTTCTAAAATAGTTTTAGTGCACAGTAAAACTCTAAATACCTGCTGTTTAAGGACTCTGTCATATGTGCTCCAGAGTGTGAAGGAGCTTGAATGCTTACATGGCAGTGATCACACCAAATTCATAGCACATAGCCAAGGACAGTGAAGCTAAACCTGTTCAGTTTTACTGCCAATGATTTGACGGACAGACCCTATTATATAGAGTTGGAAAATGACCACTGCCATAGAAGCACTCTAGGTACATTATTCATAAATGGATCTAAATAGGTTCTTTAGCAAGG
>NW_017307281.1:517005-522346 GCF_000935625.1 Nanorana parkeri | reverse complement strand
TTATCTTGGGTCTGCTCCTGGATCTGCCCAGCATCCCCCCCAGCTTACTGATGTCACTGGTTGCAAGTAACCAGGTGGGACGGTGGCTTTTAGCAACCTGGCACGCTCTGGCCGGAAAGGGGGTGACAGGTGTGCCTATGAGATGCCACCTGAGGCAACTGCGTCAGGCTGCTTCATTATAGGGATGGCCCTGTTCTTCAGGAAAGAGCTAAACTCTTTCCAAAGAAGAGAGGATTTTCTGGAATCTGCATTTCTCCACACAAAAACTTTCATAAAAGAGTAAGGACTGTTTAAAGTCTGAGCCTATATCTATAATAATCTGTACTGAGAAGGACAAGCCATAGAAAACGTTGCCTTGCCTTTTGCCTCGCTTATGTCTGCCTTAAAAAAAACAGATAGGAACTTAATCAATTAGTTTCTTTCTAATTGTTTTCTTGAAAAAAAACCTTGTTTCCACCATCTCCGGACCAGATCTTGATGCTTTTTTATCACATTTATGATGCGTTTATGACGCGTTTTTGATACTTTTTTTTTAAGTATGCAGATTATGTTTCTGGGGTCATTTCCTGCTTCCTCTCAGTCTTTCACGTGTTTGTGACCCCCATAGGAGTACAGGAGTTACTAACACAGTGAAAAGCATAGCAGCATACATGCAGAATACATCCAATTACTTCATATGTACTCGCCACAATTCTGCTTCTGGCCTTTGGACAGCTAATCAAAGTTTGGAAAAACTTTGGCTGCTATGTTGGTCCACTGCTCTGCTTCTTACTGTTATTCTTGTATTGTGGGTTTGTAGGATCATAAAGTTCAGGACACTCCTGCACATAGGTGAGAAAACAGTCAGTGTTTGTCCACCATGTTGTATAGAACACAGAGTCAAAGTCACCAATGTACAGCTGAAAATGCCCCTTTTCCATAAGGAAGTGTCCACTGTTGATTAGGTCATCAAAAGTGACAAAAAAAGGTGTTTTTTTTGTGTGTGCCAGCGCGTTCCGGTGCGTTCGTACATGTTCGTAGGCATTTGTTACGTGTTCCAGTGCGTTCCAGACCAGAATTATGCCTGCAGTACTTTTTTTTGAATGCACTGAAACTGACTGCACTGGTGTGAACTACAGCCCTAAATACCATAGGAAGACACGGGGATGCATTTCCGGTGCGATTAAAAAAATGTATGGTCTGGGGATGGTGGAAACAAGCCCTCAAAGCCCATCTTCCTATGTGTTTTGAAACCACTGCAGCTCTAGGAGGTTAGATTTTGGCAAAATTAGGTGTGACGTACTAGCACTGATGTTCTGAAAGCTGAAGGGAAGAGAGAATGAGAAAACATTTAGTGCTTCATTGACAAAACAGAACTCATGTTCATTTTTCTGAAAGTGGAAATAAACCCACAAATGTACTTAGTTCCTAAAAAAAAGTTACAAATGTTCATTAAGAGGGTTGTTCACTTAGCTGCCAAAGGCAGTCGAGTGAATAACCGAGCCGAAGTAAGCCGAATGCTGTTCAGCTATTCACTTCAGCCTTGTAAGGATGATATCAGCCGTACATCGGCTAAAAGCAGCCATACATCAGCTGCCTTCGGTGAGCCAAAGTGCAGAAGGAGTTCGACTCAGTCGATCCAACATTTGGATCGGCTGCGACAAAGTTCCAGCAGCTCACTTGCTGCCGTTCTCCCCTAATCTCATAGGGGCCGAACTGCAGTAAGTGAATAGCCGAATACCGCCATGCAGCTCGGCTATCCTGCTCGGTACCTCTGAGGTAGCAGGCAGAATAGAAAAAAAGTTAAGTGAATGAAAAACAAAAACAAAATGTTGAAAAATTATTTTAAAAATGTGAAAAAATAGGAAAATGAAAAAAAAAGAAAAATGTTTTAAAGAAAAGGGGAAAAAAACAACCCACGCCGACCCGACCACGCGCAATGAACTCCCGCCGCATAATGAAGCATCTGACAGATAATAATAAATAATTGGGCGGAGCTATCGGGGACAATAGATTAATTCAGGCTAGAGCTGGAAATTCCAGATTTGCTTTTCCAACTCTAACCCCAGACATGATTACTTATTGAAAAGGAGACCTGAAACAGGAAGATGGACCAGAAGACCATTTCATGGTTATTTTCTCTTGAAGATGAAGTAAACAAAAATAGGGTAGCTTATATTTGAAAGAAAATGTTTTTAAAAGCTAGTGTTTGCATTTTTTCCAAAACGATCTTTTTGTTAGTTTACTAGGCCAGGAATAAGGCAGCGAATGGTCCCCTCTTGAAGTACCTGTCCAATGCTAAAGGGCACAGGAGCTGGTATTATGCATGCCATCTTTATTTGGGGATAGCAACCTGCATTTTAGGGTTGGTGTAGGGGAGTCACTCAATATTTTTTAATTTAAAAAAAAATGTAAAACGTTCAAGAAATCAAAAAGGTAGCAAAAACAATATCACCAAATTGGCAGATATGAAAGTAGCAAAGTGGGTTAAATGAACTGCTGGTGGGACAAAGCTTAAGACATTTGTTTATCTCTAGAACATGGCTATCGATACTCAAAGACTGCAAGTTTACAGAAATAGTGCATGCTCTTCCAATATTGTTTTATTTATTTCAATGCTTTCATCAGTAAGCCCCAAAATATTTGAAACAGCTCTTCCTAATCTGCTATCGTCTCTAGTTATGCAGTTAATCAACTTATGTGTAAAGTAAGTTGTCTGAAGAAACATAATTTGCTTCATTTGGTTTCTTTTCAGCTAATTCTGTGCGGTGCAGCCTCCTTGTGCTCTAATGAGTGGTAGGCGGCGGCTGTTGGCCCAGAGAAAAGGTGGGACATGGACCATGGACCTTTATTTTTCCAAGTTTATATCAGATACACTGCCTGGCCAAAAAAAAAGTCACACACTCTAATATTTTGTTGGACTGTCTTTAGCTTTGATTACGGCACACATTCACCGTGGCATCATTTCAATAAGCTTATGCTATGTCACATTTATTTCCATTCAGAGTAACATTAGTTGTTTTTTTTTACCAAGGTCTTGTAATGATTATGGGAGAGGCAGACCACTGCATAAAGTCTTCTCCAGTACATGCCAAAGATTCTCAATGGGGTTAAGGTCTGGACTCTGTGGTGGCCAATCCATGTGTGACAATGATGTCTCATGATCCCTGAACCACTCTTTCACAATTTGAGCCCCATGAATCCTGGCATTGTTATCTTGGAACATGCTTGTACCATCAGGGAGAAAAAATCCATTGATGAAAATACCTGTTCATTCAGGTAGGCAGCTGACCTCATTTGTTAGGAGCATAATGTTGCTGAACCTAGACCTGACAAACTGAAGCAAACCCAGATCATAACATGTATCCAAATAAAGGTTCTTGCCTATCTGCTTAGCTAAATCCAGGTGGTTATGTTTGGCCAAGCAGTGTATAGATCACTAAATCCCTATATCTGATGATATCTCTATTTTTTTTAATAGTCCTGATCTATGTCTGGGAAAATGAAGGTCCATGGGTCATGCACCACCTTCCCTCTGGGCAAACTGCAGC
Source organism: Nanorana parkeri (assembly GCF_000935625.1). Classification (NCBI taxonomy): domain Eukaryota; kingdom Metazoa; phylum Chordata; class Amphibia; order Anura; family Dicroglossidae; genus Nanorana; species Nanorana parkeri. The sequence continues at coordinate 518,816 of NW_017307281.1, read as the reverse complement.
CTCTTACCACCCAATAGAGCACAAGATGGAGGTTGCACCACATGGAGTTACAGGTATGTGACAAAAACTGTTGTCAACTGAAGCACTATGGGAAGCTTGCTGAAACTGCCATCAAGGCATTTAATTAAACTTGGATTAAAAGTAAAATGAGCAATCGATCTGAGTGTGCCACAGTTGCAAAATTTTATGTATAGCCATTCGCTGATTCTTTTTACATGTGGCGCCGAACTGCTCTTAAGAGATGAGAGCAACACAAAACTGGCTACTGTAAACTGCAAATCACTGAAATGGTTTTTGACATTTGTTTCCCTGCAGAAGAGATTAAGATTTTCCAGCAGGTCTGCAAAAGGATAGTTAGAGGGAATGTATTTTATATATCGCTGTGCTTTTATGACCCACCTCATTACTGTGTGGGAACTTTGTGTTATCCTTGTGTTCAGCACGTTTACCATTCCTACCTCATTTGTGATCCGTGAGCATTTTATAGCATTGGATGCACTAGCAGATCATTGTAATTGTAACATTTTGACTTCTTTGCTAAACCAAGATACACTGCACAGTCTTCAATATGATACATATGTTAGGCTAAGTGCTCTCAGACATGTTTAAAGGGTATCTATGGTCAAGAACTAAAAAAAAAATATTAAGTATGTATTTGTATTCCTATATTGAAGTTCCATAAGTTCTATCCCACTCCTAATAGCCATATCCATCTAGAAGTTTATAAACTTACTTTTTGAAGATGCCCATAGGATGTACTGACACAATTTTACTCAGCCCTGTGAATATACACTGCTTTCTGAACTGCAACTCAACATCTAAACAATGTAACTGGAAGCAATGCATGATGGGATATGTAGTCTTGAGAAATTGAGATTTCATCACATCAAGCAGCAGGGAAAGAGAAGCAAAGTACGCTGGGAATCCAGGAAGTTGTTGAAAGTGATGGGCAGACAGAAGGCAGCACTCATTACGTAAAAGCAATTTATGTTCACGTAAGCTTTGATTGCATTATGTCTGTAATTGCATTATCAAAAACAACTCCAGTATGTATTCATATTACAATGCTGATGTTACAACAGGATGGGATATGCTAGGACTTTACAACTCCTTTAAATATTAAGGGTACAAATATATAAAGTTTTCTGATTGTTCTTTTGCATTTTCTTGGTGTTCTTTTCTGCCTGCCCCTATGCAGAGAAAGCAGCCAAAGCAGCACTGTAATTTTCATCACATCACATTACCACGTTGTTTCAGATATACTGTATGGGGGTGTCGTATAAAGGTATAGGCTGGAAAAAGGCCATTTGCATGGCATTATGGCTGCTAAATGGAGCTAAAGAGAATATATATCTATACTGTATCTAGATAGATAGATAGATAGATAGATAGATAGATAGATAGAGACATACACTATATTACCAATAGTATTGGGACACCCCTCCAAATCATTGGATTCAGGTGTTCCATGAAATTTCCTTGCTACTAAATATTCCATGGTCACCTGTTAGTGGTATTATAACAAAGTGGAAGCAACTGGGAACAACAGCAACTCAGCCAAGAAGTGGTAGGCCACATAAAATGACAGAGCGGGATCAGCACATGCTGAAGCGCACAGTGCGCAGAAGTCGTCAACTGTCTGCAGAGTCAATATCTACAGACCTCTAAACTTCATGAGGCCTTCACACGAGGGGCCGGATCCTTATAAAGATGATTATATGGCGCATTATATGCGTCCGGCCAAGCTCCTGGCAACTAGTGACTTCACTGGGTGAAACGCCAGCCAAAGAGATGAAACAGAAACCCCATTG
>NW_017307281.1:507794-516768 GCF_000935625.1 Nanorana parkeri | reverse complement strand
TGCCTCAAACCCCTGAGTGTGCCACCCTTCCTCCTTTTTTTAAAACTTATTATTCAGTTCAAGGAAAGTACGATGTATGCTACAATTAGATTGGGCTGTATCTTACACAGGGCTATGGATTTCCCTATGTAACAGCACTAATTGGTCCACATGGCAGATGTCGCATGGCAGAATCACATGCTCCTCCATACTCTTGTGTACCAGGTATTTCCTTCAGTGCTGAACAGAGCGGCAAGGGCGCAAAGTAAAGCTTTGGTTAAAGGTTAAAGCTAAAAGGGGCAAAGCATGGATTAAAATTTCTGAAAAAGCTGGTTCTACAGGATCCAATATAAAACTTCTTCTGAATATAAACTTTACCTGTCTGCTATCATACCTACCTCAAGGCAAGATAGCAGACAACCCCAATAACAAGCTGTCTATACTAATTTATACTAACACCGTAATTGGATTTGCACCCCTCCTTCCTCAAGCTAGAGCATTCCCCCACCTACTCCCTATCTCCCACAAATTCCTCCTTCCTCCTTTTTCCTCCTTCACTTCTTTAGCCTTCTCTTATGTTCCACTAATAACTACCTTTTCCTCCAAATCCTCCACAGCCACCCCATCCCCACATACCCTCTCTTTTGTCCACATGACAGAAACAAGCCTCTGGACCACACAACATGGGAATTAATCATAGTTCTTACACCATTTTAATGGTTACAAAGTAGTTACTTTACAAACATACCCATTCATGCACTTTAAAAAAGAAGTCAAACAAAAAATATGAAATGTTTATTTTACCCGCCAGGAGACCAAAGTGCATATAGCAGTTGGTCTCCTATATAAAGTGAGACTTCCTCTTTAATGTCCTCAAAAGACATGTAATTTCTTTTTTTTCTGTACCATCATTGTGTGGTAATCCTATTAGAAATAAAATATTGAAAAACAAAGATCTAAGCTGCGCCAAGCATGCATTGCATTTAGTGAGCTGGACATGACTGATACTTGAATCTGGTCAGAGGGGCAATGTAAGGTGCAGCCACTGTGCAGGAAGCAGAGCCTGCCTATATAGTAAGCTTATATGGATGCTCCCCGCACCACATACGTAACTGCAAATGCTGTGCTGAAAGAATTTTAGAACAAGCGCACACTGCTACATTTGTATACATTATGCTGATTACTTTCACATGTGCATCTAACCTTTCCTTTCCCTGTATTGGGTTAAATATCCCTTTGGCAAACCTTGACGCTGGGAGCCTTCCAGAGCCTTTTCCAATCCTCATTTTAGAAAACCTTGTTTTGTCAACAACAATATTGTTGAAGCACGCGAGACGTCCCAGCTTCAATAATGCAATAATTGGATGGAGAAGTACAACATAGGCGGTTTAGGGAGAGGGCTGGATAGACTCCCAGTATGGCTGGAAGCTGTCTTCACGTCTTCAGCGAAACAGCTGTGATTGGACCTCATCGTGCGTCCAGAACATAGGCCTTGTTTATGGGGAATTGTCTCCATGCGTCCAGGCCAGGCTGGTTGGAAACCTTGTGTTTATTTTATTTTTTTCCTGTGTTCACAACAATGAAAATCCAGTTTACCTGTCGGATGGGAATTTATGATGTGTATATATTGCCTCTGGCACAGATAACTGGGGAAGTGTAGAAAGATTCTGGCTTGCAGGTGTCAGCGTTCCCCCCCTTACACCGCAGATGTTTCTGCCGTCTCATGATGTCACCCATTTTACAATATTCCTCCGAGACCTAAAAACCCTTTAAAGAGAATCTGTAGTCTTTTCATAGTTTTTAATACATATACATGTGAATGTGATCTTCTAAATGTAAATAATTTTCCCAGCATATGCTCTTGTATATTTTCTATTAATAGTTCTCCTTAGGGTAATGGGAGGACACAAATTAGCGTCCTCCCGTCACCCTAAGCTCAGTATACCGCGAGCTACAGCTCGCAGTATACTGAGACGCTGCAGCTGAAGCGGATCCCGACAATTCTGTCCGGATCCGCCCAGCTGCGTGAATGACAGCTGGCTCTGCCTATCTAGAGGTTGCACCATCCAGGTGCAGTGCCCTCTTCTATACTACGGACAGGGCCACAGCTGCACTGACAGACACGGCTGTGCCATCTGGGCACCAAGACCCTCTATACTGAGCTAACTGCTGTGCCAACTAGGAAATTACTTCCCCTACCCTATACCGTCCTCACTACTGTGCCAAACAGGGACTGTACCCCTCTACAGATAGTAAACACATTAGTGCCTGCGTTCCGGTCCAGTGCGATCTGCAAAAATGCTGCATCTTTGCAGATCGCGCTGGACCGGAACCCAGGCATTACTGTGCATGCGTTCCGGGTGCGGGTGATCACACTGAGGGCGGGGGGCGTGGCTGTGGTGCCATTGACTTCAATGCACTGCCACACCCCCTCCCGCCCCTGAACGCAGGGAGCCAGCCGGCTTGCGTTTTAATGCGTTCTAGAAGCCGAACACTCTGGAACGTAGACTTTGTTGTGTGAACCGGCCCTCTCTTCTCTCTCTCCCCTGTTTCTATCTGCTGTCTCTTCTCTCTCTCTGCTGTCTCTTCTCTCACTTTCTCGGCTGTCTCTCTCCTGTCTGTCTTTTCTTACCTCCACTGCAGCAGCTTCCCAAGTCTCCTCTCCTCTCTCCTTCCTGTCTGCGGCGTCTAATACATTTAGCCGCACGAGCACCGCGGGAGGACAGGACACAGGTCAGTGAGCCGATTGAGATCTACCAGTGTTCGCTTTGCGATCTAATGGTAGATCGCGATCTACCTAATGGGCACCCCTGCATTATACACTATAAAATCTATACAGTACTATGCAATATATATATATATGTCATTTTTCAAAGATTGCAATGACACAGTTCATCCTGTCACAGATAGAGGGAGTTGAATCAGTTATGTTTGTATTTATCTACATGCAGATCCATCCATACCATGGCCTGCCAAAAAGACCCGTGTATACCTTTCTTGGCTAGGAGTTCATTCACAGACAAAAATTATTCAAAAGGAGCAAACAATCTACGACAAAACCCCCTCTGAGAATGTGTTTGCCATGTAGCTAAAGAAAAAACTAAATAGCTCTCTCACTCCCTCCCTTCTCTCTCCCTCCCCCCCCTCTCTTTTCTCCCTCTCTCTCTCTCTCTCTCTCTCTCTGGTGTTGCTTTGTGTATAGAAAATACTTAAAGTGTAACGCCACTTTTGTTGAGAACAATCCCCTCTGGTTGATCAATGTACATTGCAAGGATATTGTTGTTGTTACCTACCTTTCCCTGTGTTAAATAAATAGTTGTTTGCTTCACCATGTCTTTTCCAGACTGATTTTGGAATGGGAGGTCCTGGTTTATTATACCCACCTGATGAAAACTCTGGGCACTTAGCTGGTAGCTACTTTTTTTCCTTACCTCTACCCTCTTAGTACCACTGTATCCTCATTCTTGGATCTTCCCTTGATCTATATCTCTTCTTCTTCTTTGTACCTCTGTCTTAGACCTTTTACCTTCTTACTCTTCCTTAGCAATTCCTTGGTAACTTGTGAGAACATATCTAGGATATATGCTGACTATTAATTATCTGGTTGAATTAAGTTTCAGTTTTGTTTTGATGTATGATTTTTTTTACATGCTGAATTTGTTTCTACCTAACTTTTTCTCATCGCCCATTCACTCTGTAAATTTTATTTATTTCCACCAATGTCATACTTTTTTTTTAGGGTAGTTTTAGCATTGACGCATATATTTTCATGGTACTGTAATAGACCCACTTTGACCAGCAGATAGAAATTGGCCAGTAGATTGTTATGGCGATCCATGTACTCACTGATGCCAAAATGTATTGCTGTTGGCCAATTTCTACCAAGATCAAGAATTTAGAGACCGCAGATGATACAGCAGTGTAAAATTGGCCAGTTGCAGGACATTTCTAACTAGGGAGAATTGGATGAAACGTAGTAGAGAAAAAGAATACAGGGAGTATTTGCTAATATTTGTTATTTATTAACTCAATACAGTTTTATCTTTTAGATTTAGTCAAAAAATATTTTTTTTTGTGCACGGATACTGATTTTGGTGTGTTTTAACAATTGAATTGTGTATTTTTATCGGTTTAATATTAATTTGAGAAACATTTGCGCAATTATCGCAGGGCCTACAAATTTAGTATCACCATCTTTTTATTCTACCGGGCCTGCGCTTTCAAAAAAATATATGGTTTGGGGGGTCTTTTACAAATGCTAGCAACGCAGCAGTTGAAAATCAAATCAATAGTAAAAAATTGCAGAAAATTCAAAAATGGCTTGGCCAGCTGATTTGAAAAATGTTCCGGAGGGCTTGGCAGCGAAAGGGTTAATACAGCAGAAGACAGCAGTGTAAATTAATAACAAGCCTAAATGGTGTATGCCTAACTTTTATATTATCTATGGGGAAGGGAGGTGTTGAATGTGAGTGATATAATGTGCGATGGTTCAGGTGCACACTGTTTTTGCACTTATTTTCCTTTCAAATGATGAAGAACAAATAATCAATGAGTTAATGTTCCACGTTAAGCACACCAAACATAAATAAGGCCTTTTCAGCATACAATAAAGATACAAAACACAGAGAGCGCCTCCATCGCGTAAAAACTTTTTAATAAAACAGGATTAAAACATGCGATGGACTTAGCCAGCCGGCTGTCAGTCCTTCCTAGTTGTTGACGCGTTTCTGAGGTCACGCCTCCTTTATCAGAACCAATAAGGAGTATCTTACTATCTCCCTTATTGGTAAGTCCATCGCATAAGATTTTTTCATGCCTGCTTAAACTCTACTTTTGTGAGTAACATTTCATCTGTTTTAATCCTGTTTTATTTTTAAAAAATGGAGGCGCTCTCAGTGTTTTGTATTTCAGTGTTGAGGTTTCCCTAAACCAAGTGAGAGCAGCCTCGTAAGCGTATTACACTGATCTCTGAAGATTTTCTCCTCTCTTTTCACCCTGGACACATGCTGCTGGCGCTTCTGTTATATACTGTCTGCTGCCAAAAATACAAAAAGCCTACAAATAAATTGAAAACCGCAAAATACCACCTCTAAAACAAAATAGCAGTTTAAATAGCAGTTTAACATAATAAAAAGGCTCTATCAACATACACAACATACAATATACCCCTAATATAAATAAAAGCCCCAAAATACCACCATAAAAGTCAATTTTTTAGAGGGAAGCATTACAGAAAAAATAAAACGTTTTGTACCAGACAGCAGTTTAAGGGGACAGCTGACTTCAAATCATCCGCAAAATAAAATGAAAAATGACCCCACTAATAATAGGAACAACAAAATAAAACAGTGATGGGCTGACTGCCCAAAGAACTAGCAATCTGAATTAAACCTGTAAAAAAAATCAGAACAAATGGACTTGCTATATTTTTCTTGAAGATGTTTCGCTGGTCACCCAAACAGCTTTCTCAATTCAGAATTGATTCAGAAGGAAATGAGAAAGCTAGTCAGATGACCATTGGAAATGTCTTCAAGAAAAACTCAGCAAGTCCAGTTGCATTGATTTATTTTTTTATAGATAGATATACTCTGACCTGGATGAATGAGAACCTTCACAGACAATCTGACTTAAAGAACAGTTTCCTAACTGACCCTTCTCTCCCTCTTCAGCTTTTCATATATTTTCACTTAAACAGCTTCCAATTCACTGACACTATGGCTATGTCCCCCACCACCGCCACTACCTTTTATAATGAAGCTTAACCAAAAGCCCACTTATTGGTCTTTCTAAGCCTGCTGGCCATAAATCAAAGGCCATACAGTACATTTGGGTTTTAAAAAATTCCCGAGGTGAAACTACAGATACATTTGTTGAGAACCTGAATCTTGAACCTGCAGGATTCCCCTCAAACCCATGGTAGCTGCAAACCCAAACCTCATCCCTAATAACACTATTCACAGTTTCATTATACAGGTATTCCTCACTTAACGACCAAGTTCCGTTCCTACGACCAGGTCGTTAAACGAATTGGTCGTTAAGTGAGGAACTCTATACAGTACTATACTGCATTAGTACAGTACTGTATAGCGTTGCCGATGTACAGTACCGAACAGTGTACTGTACATCGGGCAATGAAAATACTCACGGGGACCCGCAGTGAAGAACGGATATGAGAAAGCTAGTCAGATGACCATTGGAAATGTCTTCAAGAAAAACTCAGCAAGTCCAGTTGCATTGATTTATTTTTTTATAGATAGATATACTCTGACCTGGATGAATGAGAACCTTCACAGACAATCTGACTTAAAGAACAGTTTCCTAACTGACCCTTCTCTCCCTCTTCAGCTTTTCATATATTTTCACTTAAACAGCTTCCAATTCACTGACACTATGGCTATGTCCCCCACCACCGCCACTACCTTTTATAATGAAGCTTAACCAAAAGCCCACTTATTGGTCTTTCTAAGCCTGCTGGCCATAAATCAAAGGCCATACAGTACATTTGGGTTTTAAAAAATTCCCGAGGTGAAACTACAGATACATTTGTTGAGAACCTGAATCTTGAACCTGCAGGATTCCCCTCAAACCCATGGTAGCTGCAAACCCAAACCTCATCCCTAATAACACTATTCACAGTTTCATTATACAGGTATTCCTCACTTAACGACCAAGTTCCGTTCCTACGACCAGGTCGTTAAACGAATTGGTCGTTAAGTGAGGAACTCTATACAGTACTATACTGCATTAGTACAGTACTGTATAGCGTTGCCGATGTACAGTACCGAACAGTGTACTGTACATCGGGCAATGAAAATACTCACGGGGACCCGCAGTGAAGAACGGAGGACGTCACTTCCCCCAGCGACACGTCGCACTGGCGCTGACGCGCGAGGTCGGAGGTCGCTCGGAGGACGGTCGTAAGTGCGAGTGGTCGCAAAACAGGTAAGTCGTTAAGCGAGGAGTATCTGTATATAGTATATTATATATAGTAGTCACCTCTCCAAGCTCTTGTGAAGCAAATATGTTGCGCTCGGTCTGTGGACAAACAAAACACTAACAGTGTTTATAAACAATCTATCTATATATTAATGAAACAATCTGTGAAAAAATTGAAAAATACAAAAGCATAATACTGTTATTCAATAAAAACTTCAGTTCACATCTCAGTTCGTGCCAATGATCAACATTAGTGGATTGATGTGTACATCCCAAATATATGAACCTCTAAATGGTGATATAAAAAACTGAGATTGTAGTGCATCACAGGAGTAAGCTTGGAGTGGTGACTACTTTACAACACACACAGGGATCATGGGGAACAAAGGTAGCCACCCTCCAGAAGGAAGGACAGTGTCAGCACCAATTCAGAGATGATTTAAGGATCTACATTTACAAATACACAAATAAGATACATTTTTGTTAATAGTTAAGGTACCTGAATGTATTTTTAGGATTTAACTCCTGTTTAGTGTCACTTTAAATGACAAAACTAATCATTTTCCTCGTGACTTTTGAATTGTAGCAGAAGTAATTTTAAAGAGTAAATATGCTTTTTATATTGTTTTAATCTGCTCTAGGACATTTTTTATTCTTCATATGCGGCGAGTTAATCTACAGAAACAAACGTCCTGAAAAGTAGCTGACTTTGTTTATCTATTTGTTGCAGTTCAGAATCATGAAACTCAAATAGATTTGATTAGAAAGGAATACATAATAAAATGTAATTTTACAGATTTGTATCTATTTATTTTTACAGATATCCGTGTCACCAACAGCATCACGAACAACAAATGATGCACAACTCTGGAGTATGGGTTACATTTAATTACTTCTCTTTTTTTTCTTTGCAAATAGATTACAAGACAGATAGAATGATAAGAAGGATGGAAACTGGAAGATTTCAATTAAATTTCACCATTTTGGTGAAAAGTATTGGAGTCAATGGGGAAGACTAAATTAAGGTGGTTTTCGAGGGTTGTTAAGAGGCTTGGAAAGGCTACTTAGGGTTACCGAACCTCCTTTCAGCTGTCCTGGACTTGTTCTTGAGCCAAAAAACGCCCCCCTTATAATCCTCATTATTATACTTTTTTGTACACAAAAAGAAAAAAAACTGACAGTGGAAAAAAGTAAAACAACAAATGTAAAACAGCAGTATATAAACAATGAATACCTACTTAGAAGAGGAAAAACAAAACACCTATTCAAAGAAAACTACGTAAAATAAATCAAGCTACCTTAAATACACAAAAAAACCCCTTTAAATAAAGAAAAGAAGAACATATTTTTTTTCACGCAAATTTTGCCTAAAAAGTGAAAATGTTGCAGAAACCTCTCTGCTCATCCCTTACTAGGATCAGGCTTTGTATGTAGCAGGTAAATATGAAGAAAAAAATATCCAGAAAGAAAGCTGAATTTTGTTTGTCCACACATTTGTCGGAGTCCAGAATAATGAAACTAAAATAAATGATTCAATGGAATAAATAATAAAATTCAATTTTATAGATGCTTATCTAATGCTCTTTTTTTTCAGATTTCTTAGTTAGCAAATGACAGCATCACAAACAACAAAAAATGGACATATAAAATAGAAAAGTTTATTCCTTTTTAACGTTTCTTACACATAAATAGATAGACTGATGATTATAAGCGTTTTCAGAAGAAGATAAACTATTTTTTGCCATACAATTTAACTAAAGACAAAATATTATTAAATATATTATTACCAAAGTTATTAAAAAATCCAGGCTTTGCTGCAATAAAAAAAATCATAATAACAAGAATGATGATTTTACGTTTTTCTGCTAACAAAACAACCAGCTTTGCATCAGAACATACATAGTGGTATCTTAAAATAAATGATAAAGTTATGGTAAAATAATATCACACAGAAAATTTGTGGACATTCAACTAGTCACAATCTGAAAGCAGCTCAAAATAAATGTACCTGTGTAATGCTTTTGCCAAAATGTAATGGACAAAATAATAATGATAATTA
>NW_017307281.1:464487-507515 GCF_000935625.1 Nanorana parkeri | reverse complement strand
CCAAAATGTAATGGACAAAATAATTTTGATAATTAAAGTATGCCTGTGAAGGTTCTCATTCATCCAGGTCATGGTATATCTGTAAAAAAAATATCCAGTTGCCTTGACTTATTTTTTTACAGATAGATAATTAAAGTAGTAATAATAATATTAATAATAATAATACTTGGCCAGTAATAAGCTAAAGTACATGTAAACCCTAACTGTACACTAAGGGGTTAAACCCACAAGTCCTTTTTTTTAAAAAAGCAACAACTTTATTTTTTTTTTTCAAAATAACAAATACAATAATCTGAAGGTTGGATTAAAACTTTAGTGCAGTATAACACATTTGTTAGGTAAATAGTATCAATGTCTACACAGTATACATTAAAAAAAATAAACAAAAGCAACTGAGAAGGCAAGGGGCAGAGGGGTTTGGTGCTAAATGAGGGACAGTTGACGAATGGCATAGTTTGCTAAAGCTCTGTGCATCATAAACATCTGCCATGTTTAGATTTTTTTTATTATTAAAATATATGTTTGACTTTTTTTATCCTGTGTTAAAGAACTGCTGATCTCCTGTTGCCACTTCCTGTCTACATGCATGCATTACAGAGACTGTTCCACCAGACTTTCATGGTAGGATCCCCAGGTATTATTTTAATAAAAGCTGCAAAAGCAAAAATATTTGAAATGAGGTTTGAAATGACATTAACATGTTAAAGCTTTTATTAGATTTTAGTAATCGAGTTTACATTTTACATCTACATGTTTCTGATCTAATTTTCATGTTCATCTTATAGCCAAGTAATGCATATGTTGATTATTAAATAAGAGTGAAATTACAATCATTGAAATTACAAAGAGAACTAGAATGCCGAAGGAAGGGATTAAGACTTTGTAACCAAACACAGTAACAAAAAATTGGAAACTGCAAAAGATGAAGTATATATTAGGGATGCACCGATACCACTTTTTTAAGGCCGAGTACGAGTACCGATACTTTTTTTTCAAGTACTCGCCGATACCAATTACCGATACTTTTTCTCTTCTGACCTCTTCTCCCGCTGATTGGCCGATTGGATGATGACAGGCTTCCTCACCAGTCACTCCTGACTGGTGAGGAAGCTTGTCAATCATCCAATCAGCGGGAGAAGAGGTCAGAATGGAGCAGATGACAGAGGAGGTCGCGGCCATCTTGCTTCATTGAAGACGCGATGGAGGTCCTGTGTGAGGCGGATTCGGGTCCCTGAAGATGGCGGACGCGGCACAGGTACTCGTTTTATGTATCAGAGTATTTGCACGAGTACGAGTACTCATGCAAATACTCGGTATCGCGGCCGATACCGATGCTTGTATCGGTATCGGTGCATCCCTAGTATATATCCAATTAAACAAACAAGAAAGCAATAGTGACGGAACAGAAAAAACTGCAGAGCCTCTGTGAATCGACGGACATCGCAGTAAGAGGAATCTACATTTTGTTACCTGGCTGTCTGATAAGCTATTGTACCACAAACATAGTAAGGAATAATTAAACTGAGCTCTGAAAAAAAAGGTAATATTAAGGTATTATTATAGTGATGTCTGTTAATTTATGGAGAAGCATTTGTTACCAAAGCAAAAAGAAAAAATTTCACTAGGGATGTTCAGATACCAAGTACCGTACTCAGTACAAGTACAAGTACAGGTACAGATACTTTTGAGCTCCAAGATTAGACTAGAGAAAAATTCAAAAGTTAGGAGGCAGCTGTCATTTGTAAGGAGTACACGGAGCTCCTGGGATTTGTACATCACTGTTTTAATGTATGATTTTGTTTTAATAAATAAATATTAGGGATGCACCAATACCATGTTTTCAAGTACTGATACTCGTCCAAGTACTCACAGATACAAGTACTGATACATTTTTGTTTAGTGTCATGTGACAGTTTTTTTAAAAACAATACAGACTAATGATTTCAGGACAGTGGTGGAGTGCCAGAGCCAGGTCTCAGCTGCAACAGCTGCAACCCTGGTAGTTCTCATGAAAATGCCAAGTATCTGTACTGGTATCTGAACAACCCTAACTTTCACGTATTAAATATGACAAATAAATAGCACGTTTTTGTGTTTCCCAAAATGCATTAAAGTTTTCGAAGGGGAATAATAAAAGTACCTTCTGTATCACTTGCCACTCCTTGAAGATTGTAAGCTCTCACAAGCAGGGTCCTTCTAATCCTTCTGCATGGTATTGTATTGTACCTGTTCTGTCTCCCTTTATATTGTGAGGCGCTGTGCAAACTGTTGGCGCTATATAAATCCTATATGACAATAATTCCTGTATAATCATTAATAATATGATTATTAATATAAATATTATCTGACCAATAACAAGCTCATATCTGTCTCAACTGATTTCCCTGCCAATCTCATAATTAAATAATACGATACTTCAAAAGTCTGCTTTTTTATATTAAAGAAGAAATCTGGGCAGATATAATCTTAACCTTTGCAGTGGGGCTACCCCCGCACTGCAAGGGTTAACTGTGCACTTTTGTCTAGGGAGGAAAATAAAACCTGAACCTTGCAGACAGTTGGCTCCTAGACCACTCCCCACAGCCTTGCTCCCCCTCCACTCCAGTGGTCTATGGTCCTGTAAGTCATCACTTCCAATACAGTGTATAGGACGTGAGGACACCGAGGGACATTCCTACACTGTAGTGGAGGAGGAGAGACACTCCAGGGACCGGTGTAGCAGCCAGCATGCTCCGAGATTACGGTGAGTATATCTTCGTTATTTTTGCCACTGCAAGGGTTAGGATTGTTTCTGCCAGGAGTTCTCTTTTAAAGTATATAAGACCAAATATTTTTTTCTGATAGAGCAAGGAGTGAATAAAACCCCTGTCATTTTTTTATTTGTGTATTTGTCCCATTCCCATTGTATTTTTCTTCACTTCCCATCTCAGAGACGCAACAGGAAGAGAGAGGAGATCTCTATGAAGTAAAGCCACTTGTCACCAGAACAAATGTTCCCATGAGAAGTTTTCTCTCTATTCCTGTTCTGGTAACAAATTAACATTTCTCTCACTTTTATTGGCCACCAAGACAGACAGAAAGGATGAATATCCCAAGAAATCACACAAATCTGACGGGAGTTTTAATCTTCCACACCCTTTCAAAAACTAATATGCATTTGGCTTTAGATACATTTTAATTTAAATTATTTATAAATAAAAGTTAATTTAGGACCATAGAGTGTTTGTTCCCATCACAAAGAGGCCTACTGAAGTGTTAAAAGAAAAGTGTATAATTAGAACTTTTATAATTAATCTGATTTACTGAAGGAGTTGTGAATCTTCACACTATAAATTGTGTGCAGAATTATTTTGGGTATTGCCTCATGTGATAGATAGGCAATTTTCGGTTTACTTATTTCATCTGCCCAGCATTGGATAATTGATGTAAATATTATTACAATTGGTTGTGTGAAGCTCAACAATCAGCCTCAAAATGGACATTATATTTTTGTGTACTCATTTTTTATCCTAAAAGAGAAATATTCATCTGTCTTCTATATTTATAGGGTCCATTCACACCTCTGCGCTTGGAAACGGTTGTCAGAAACCCTGAGGTTCCCAAGTGCAGTTTTGGTTTGGCAAAAGTTCCTCCTTGTATGGAAGGTCCCCAAAAAACTGCTGCAATCAGCAGTTTGGAAGCACAGTCTAAAGCTGAGAATCACCAGCTTTCTTTGATGGGCTCCATTTCTAACACTCTTGACAATTAAGATGTACCTTCCCAAGTGTGAAGAAGACTCAGCTTTCTGTTTGGGTCATAGTAGCTCCACTAATCACCTGTTTTCAGTGTATTTATACATCTCGGAGATTACAGCACATGAAGCCTCTCGCCTTTTCCCAAACCAGCTTTGGCCTTTAGAAAACTAACGATACCACGACCGTTCTGTTCTTACTTTCTCAGCTTTCATATTCACTTCTTCTTTTCTCTGGCTTGTTCTTGCTGTTTCTTTAATATTTTTCTGCTCCTTTTTGTCTTCTCCAATCTTCCCTCTTCTACTCTTTTCACAGCTTTCCCTCCCCTCTTTATCCTTCCCCATGTTTCCTGTTTTAATACTCATTTAGTAGGTTACCCCTGGATACTCTGGGTTTTTTCCCTCCCGTGTATTGAGTCCCCCTTTTTCACCTCTCCATTTTTGAAAGCTAGTTGAGAACGTTTCTCTGGACCACTTCGTTTAAAGGTCTGTTAGATTATGGTAGCCATTGATAGACGGCAAGGATCTCAACGGGATCCTATGGGTGTTACCTCTTGAGACCTACCATTTGCTTAACTTTGCTAATATTGCAATGATTCATACCCTGATAGGTTTGCATATTATGGGTTTTTGATTGTGTATTGCTGATTACGTATGGTTGCTGCATCAGCTTAATGGCCTTCTACGTGTCTTTGTGAAAGAAAACTAATGATACATTTATTATATGGATTCTATCTAAAAGAAGCTGTTTCTATATTGTCCTAAGCAACCAAACAGCTTTTCCTGCTTATTCTCATCAAATGGGGAATCGGGTTTGTCTCTATGGTGAAATCAGACAGTTTTATTTCAGAGAAACATTCAATGATACAGTCCAGGAAAGAAGATATGGGGCTACCATTGCTGACACCTTTTGCAAAAATGGTAACTGCCTGAGTGTCACATTGATCCCCTGGTCTGAGTCACTAACCTAAAACAAATATACCGGTCAGGAGTGTCCCATGCTTAGTTAAGGTCTGTTAAAATATTAAAACCAGTGATGGCTGTCCCCATATCTGTGTCATGACAGGTTTCTTTTAATAAAATAACCACCTGATATACAGCTAATGGCATCAGTGGTATCTGCAAACAGCATTTCTGGATTACTGGCATTTTGTCATGGGGTGACCTTGCCAGGGAATGACACACCCCATCGCCCGGACATTAATTACTATAGGAAGGGCAATGTCAATAACCCAGAGGCTTCGGTGTCGTAGTTACGTGTAAGTGGCAAGGTAAACATATAAATAGAAATACAAAACACGCCCGGTGTGCTTGAAAAATCTGATGAATGTCCACCTGCTGGTGATCGGTCAAAAGTATTGGACGTCAGGACCAGAGGAGCAGAAGGAAGTTGTAAACAGTCATGCAAACCTAAAGTGGCAGCATGGAAACTGCGAAGGACTGCAGAAGAGAAAACAACACCATCTATGTACAATAAAGAAATATCTAAAGTCCTACATCCCATGCCTGACGTTCCTTCCCTCCACCCCTGGACTTTACGTCCTAACTCCTGAGGAACACCAATCTCCATCTTTTATTACAGATATGAAAATAGGAAATTCCTGATGTACCACCAAGTTATTTATGTATCATTTCTCGTTATACTTATCTATAGCTGAATTGATTACTTAGTATGTTTTTTACCTCTGTTATTTTGCAAAGAATTAATTGTAAACTGGTTGGAAAACCAAATAAAATATTGCAACAGAAAAACTTATATACAATAATAAGCAACCGGGGCGGGGTCGATGGGGCTGAAAGAGGGAGAAAAGGGGGAAATGCTCAGGAGCCTATAAAATATGCCTTCACATATTTCATTGCATTGTCTTATGTCAAATTTTGGGCTCACAATCATCAAGTTACAGTAACCACAAAACCTTACCATGACCACTTTTAAGTAATTATCGAACAGGTCTGCTCCAGGTTTCTAATACAGAGGGATCCTTCTTACATAGCATGAAGACCTGTATGACACAGTTCATCTGTGGCAACACCTATCTGGTATGGTTGAGCAACAGCCTGAGCCATTCCCATCTCAATACAAATTAGTACACTAAACATGAGATTGTAGTCCATCACGGGAGAGAGCTTGGAGCGGTGACTACTTTACAGCACACACAGGGACCATGGGGAACAAAAGTATCCACCCTCCAGAAGGAAGTACTGTGTCAGCACCAATTCAGAGTTGCTTTGAGGATCTACAGGCGAGTGATACGCAAATAAGATACATTTCTAGTAATAGTTAAGGTACTAAAACTAATTTTTAAGATTTAACACTTGAGTTTAGTGTCACTTTAAAGACTTTATCCAAAACAGACAGCATTTGCCAATGTTATAACAGCAGTCTGTACTTCTGTTCCTGTTTGTCTGAATGCTGCCTCTTTACCATCTGTCTGTAAAATAATTTTGGTCGTATCTCTGCCTATCAATTGTGTTCTTCAGTTCAGAAGCAATAGGCAAAGCCATAGGTTATAACCGTGGAGTGCCATGCAGTGAAATCCAGTCCCTTTTGTGGGGTCCCTGAAAAAGACCAGACACCTGATTGGCTCTACTCTTCAAAGGAGCTCACGCTTACCACTGGCAACACAGAGGGTGAACTTTAAACCATTACATGACTGTAAGGTATTGTTCACTTCTCCTGCCTTCTCCAAACTCTTCACCCTTCTGTGAATACCCCTGTAAGCTATTCTTTGCTATTTGTCTGGGGAGATTTCCCTTCACTCCCTCCCCTGGAGACACAACAGAAAACGAGAGGAAATCTTTCCAACGTAAAATTCTTCCCATCTAAGCTCTCATCAGTTCTGATGACTGCTAAAAATGTTTTGACCTAATTTTCTTTCTTATTAATGGTGGTCCCCATCCAAAACTCAAAAAATTTCCTTTACATAGATTTTACCATTTACAACAGTATACATGAAGGTCTCGTTGTTGGACTTTCCACTGGTGTCCCAAATAGGCATTAGAAGATGCTACCTATTGCCATTAATTGTGAATTGTGCTAAGAGCAATCTGAGAAGTGACCCTACTGGAAAAGCCATGATTATTATAAAGTCACTGGAACACTGTGATCAGACACAAGTTTTGTGTTTGGAGTGGGGATCCATAACTCCACTACCACCAAGGCCCAAGGAAAGTCTTAAAGCTCTTCACCGGCACTAACTCCTCCACCGAGTAAGTTAGGAAAGCCTAAAGCCCAGAATACCAAAGTGCTGAGTCCTGAGCCTTCTATCTTTCTCACTGCAGAGGAGGAGGTTTCTTTTTTAAGGTGTCCATGTTGCTGCCTTGGTGATGTGGACACTTCATATTGGCTGTCCAGCGGTGGACTCCTCTCAGGCTCTAGAAGACTTCACTGCATGATGACGTCAATAACAGTTCTGTGGGTACAGATTGCAGAACTGGATCACCAGTCCCCACACAGGGAGAGACAGGGCCAATGAATGAGGACATCTAAATGATGCAAAGAAAAAACACAATGCTAGAATGGCTTTTTATTAAAATGGAGGAATGGATGTTAGGGAGCAATGAAATGGAGTTTGTGTTTGCCAAAAGATTGGTACTAATCTCCCACTGATAACAAAACCTGGACTTACTCTGTAACTATTGTAATAATAATCATGTGATACAGTTTGTGACAAGTTGTTGAGGCGTGTAACTAAGGCTGTAATCATTCACATGTTCCTGGGTAGCGTTAACTTTAAACAGAGCTCCGTGGGATATAGTCCTACAGCTGATCTTTAACTATCCCCCTTGGCCTGGCATACCTGTAGTCTGTAATCCGGCATGCTACAATTTGATGGGTGGCAGCTGCTAACCGCAAAATAGAATGCCCACGTGCTTATCGCAAAAGTGGCAGGTATCCCATTACCATGATTCATGTAGTCACATTACGACGATGCCATATACATCATACTGTGAAGGGTATCAGCAGAGTTGGCCCACATCTCACACAGACATCAACAGCCCTATCATGCAAACATGAAGTATTCACAGTTCGAAAATGACCATCCCTTGCTGCAGATTATTCTCTCAGTGTTTATTAGAACTGGTGGGACTTGATGTAGTTGAGTCCTTTCTGTATAAACTTGATAAGTCGCTTTCTAGTAATGGCTTTTAGGCTATAAGGATACAATGTATATAGCAATGCATTTGCAGCAAAGTAAAGGGAAACTATGGTCTTGTATATTTTATAGGTGTACATATAAAAGTCAGCAGCTTCATACAAACAATCTAATCAACCAGTGTTAGTACTGGTGTAAAATCTGTGTGTTTGTGTATAACTTATGGGAAGCCATATTGGAGCATTACATACGCAGCTTCTGTTTGCTGCTTTTCCTGCGCAATAATGTCTCTACTTCTTCTCTCAGACAAATCTATGAGGTTGATTTACTTAAAGGCATTATTATTATACAGGATTTATATAGCCCCAACAGTTTGCGCAGCGCTTTACAATATAAGGAAGACATTACAATCGCAATACAATTCAAGACGAGATGGCAAGGAGGGCCCTGCCGAGAATGTTCACTTAGGAGGAAAAAATGTAAAAAGCAGTGTTTTGGCCATATGCTTGTGGGCTTTAAACTTCAGGGAGAATTATTATTAACCTTGGCACCATGGCTACCCCCATCACTGCAAGGGTTAAGTGCTCATTGGTGTTTAGGAAGGAAAATAGCAAAGTTATATTCAAAATGTAATTTATAGTATCTCTTTTAAGGTGTTATTAAACCAATAAAATATAAGAAAAAATAAGGATAAATATAAGATAACATATATAAGAAAGCAGGCAAACATGTCAAATCAAATTTAAAAGACATGTATATGATTAATATAATTTAAAGTGTCTCTGGTATTTTATTTCTGGTTTGAGATCTGTGTCAGTCCTGCTGATAACTCCCCAGTCAATGTACAATTAGAAAAATAAAATTGATGGTCAATGTACAATTAGAAAAAAAAATAATAATTACATTTATATTGATATCAATGTAACTTTATTTTGCTTTAATTAATCAGTGTGTGTCAGTTGCACTATATACTTAAGGAAGAACCCCCAATTTTGTTCTAATCACATCTAAAACATATTTGGCACAATTTGTCAAAATACCAGAAAACACATTTTATTTCTAAGTAATAAAACATAATATAATATATATTGCATACACCACAAAAGTCTCATACAGTATCCCCTTCTCAGAATATATGTACAGACATATACTGTACATGTATGTGCAATATATTTTCTGAGAAGGGGATAGTGTGTGGAGTTTTCATGGCATACAGATTACATAAACGCCTATAAATAAAATTTGAAGCCTATTATAATTAAGTCACAATATATTATTATGGGCTTAAACTATTAAAAACACACTGCAGTCATCCAACTGAGCGACCTAAAACATAATTTGGTACTCAACTGCTCAACAAATCTATTAAGGCAAACCTAAGTGCCTCTATTTTATTAACCTGCAACCACTTTTATATCACCGTGTTAAATATTTGTAGAAGCTTTTCAGAACCTTTCTGTGTTTGAGGTCCGGTGCCTTTAATAAATGTGAATCAAAGTTTAATACTTTTTTAAATATATCTTTAACAATGAAATGTTGTGATCAGCTTACAACGAAGCAAAGATCCCAACCACACTCAAAACTCTGTAATATTAATGCAATGAATTTCAGCATTTAAAAAAATAAATATCATATTGCAAAAAATAAAATAAATACAGCAAATATAAAATTCTAATAATATTTTGGAAATAATATTGATACAGTATATGTATTATAGTATTAATACTTTGTTTATTATATATTCACAATTAAAACTTGCATAAAGGAAGAAAACTAATTCATTTATATAAAAATAAAAGAGTGTCAACGATATCAGAAATACAATTATAATGCACACGTGTGTTTACCTTTACCTATCTGCCTATCTATGTATCTTTGTATCTATCTATCTATCTATCTATCTATCTATCTATCTATCTATCTATCTATCTATCTATCTATCTATCTATCTAAGTAGATAGATAGATACAGTAGATAGATACATATATGTATTTGCATATTCTGTTGTATGTAGCCCACACATAGAACTTTGAGAGAATGGATATATTTTTATAGTAGAATCATATTTGAGAACTCATGTTTACTTTTTATGTTATCCAATTAGCTATCATTGTCATATCTCTCTCTCTTTTAAAAAAAGTGCTTACAAAATTGCTTTTTTACTTACTTTGCAGATTGTATAGAAAACTGTGTTTGAGGTGATTAATGAATGTCCTGTGAACTGGTAACATGTTTAAAATTAGTGTTAAGTATTTCTGTCTGCTCACTGAAAAAGAGGCCATCGTCCTAAATATAGTATGGGCACATTTCAGAAACTAGATAGCTGTTTGAATCACACGTTTTGCAATTCATTTTTCAGTGTACTTTAAAATTGTGAAAAGGCATAAAGTATCTGAAGTATAGACACTGTAGACACCTATAATATACATATGACAATTAAGATTTAGATTTTCTCTCACCTTTAGTAGAAATATGATATAGTAATATATGCAAATATATTTATATTCAATATGAATAATAAATATTTAATTTATATATTTTTTGTAAATATATATATATATATATAGGTTTTTCCACATGCACTTTAAAATAGCAAATGTAAACAACATAACATTTAAAAACAAATATCTCAACAAATTTAATTCATCCATAAGGCATTTTGAGCCTAAAAGTACATTTCGGTTCATGTCCATATTGTGTGCTTAAAATCACCAAACAATAAATATTGTCTTAAATTATCAATTAATTTGCTAGCCCAGTGTGGCAGGTTAATTCCCACATTCTAACTTAAAGCTAAAATGGCAGGAAGTTATAATCATTTCAAATGTTTGTTCCTGGAAGTCTAATGTGAGTATGTAGAATTACTGAGGTCCAATGCATGTGCTAACCATTTCTACAAAAAGATTATTTCCATTACTGGTCTGGGCAAACAGGTATTTAAAACTATATATACTCCATGAAAATCATTTGTGTGCTAAAATAAGACAGAATTTTATAGGAGAAAATAAAAAAATGGAAAGATCATCTGACACAATGTATGTATTCCTATCTCTATTGTATTGTCTATGTGAGCTTTATCCAGCTACCATAATAATTTTGCTGTATATGAATAATTATATGATTCCTAATCATATAATCAAACATTTTTTTTATGTTTGCATGCAGACAATGAAAAACATTTAGTGCTGCTTTGAAATATATTGTCTGCATGCAAACATAGAAAATTGCACATATAAAATTGTACATGCAAATATATACAGTAAAATATATAGAGGGAACCAATACTATTACAAATTATAGCATTATTTATATAAAATTGTATGTGCAAATATTTAAAATACATAAAGAAACTAATACTATTATGAATCATATGATCATTCATATAAAATTAACATTTTATAGGAGCATACATGTTCCATTATACATGCAGCTTTATTTATCTCTGAAGCATATGGCACTGAGGGCCCGGCCTACTCCTGATGAATGCTGATCCTGGGAAATAGTCACAAAAAAGTCCTTCTATAACTTTACCTGTGTAAAAGTGCATTTGTGTATGCAGAGTGTACATACAGGTGAAACTCGAATAATTAGAATATCGTGCAAAGTTCATTTATTTCACTAATGCAACTTAAAAGGTGAAACTAATATATGAGATAGACTCATTACATGCAAAGCAAGATAATTCAAGCCGTGATTTGTCATAATTGTGATGATTATGGCTTACAGCTCATGAAAACCCCAAGAACCCCAAATCCACAACCTCAAAAAAGTAGATTATTACATGCAATCAATAAAACAAGGATTGTACATAGAACAATATCGGACCTCTGAAAACTACAAGCATGCATATGTACTCAGTACTTGGTTTGGGCCCCTTTTACAGCACTTACTGCAATTACTTTTGCACGATATTCTAATTATTTGAGTTTCACCTGTATGTCTAATAGCGTATTATGAACAGTTAATGAGTCCAATGTCATAACATGAGTTCAATTACTAATGGGAGTAAAACTGTTCACTTTGCGCTTGGTAAATATTCATTGAGCTTAATAAAAAATTTGGTTCATTTTGTTTATGTCTATATGCTGGGTTGTATTGTCTCTGGTTGACCCTCTATTGTCTCTGCTTGACCTTGATGACTGATAATGCTTGGTTTTGTTTTTATTAATAAAGTTCTATCTCAGGTCCGCTCCACTGTGATTGACATCAGGCAGTGGGCGGGTGCATTAGCCAGCCTGCTATTGGCTATTTCAATTTTATATAGCCAATAGCAGGCTTTGTTTATTTGTGCCCACTGCCTGATGTAAACATGTTGTTGGGCAGCAAGCGGCAGGTGTTTTTTCCCCCCACCGATCAGGTGTAGGGATAGCAAAATTAGAAAAATTTACATCACAGGACGACGTGATCGACGCTGGATAGATATTGTTGGACTTTTTTTTTATATAAAGGAATTGTCAAAAACTGGTGTTGTTTTTTTTCATTTAAAAAAAAAACAAAACAAAAAGTGTGTGGGGCTCCCCCTCAAAGTCATACCAGGCCCTTAAGGTCTTGTAGGAATTTTAAAATCCCCCCTAAAATTCCCAACCAGACACTTGATCCGAGCACAGGCCTGGTGGGGCAGGAAAGGGGGGGGGGGCCCAAAAATCAGATCCACCGACGTAATCCTTGGGTCAATCACGATGTCCAGCGTTGTCTACGACAACGACAGCTTGACGAAATAAAAAAAATAATAAATAGAAATAATAAACAAGTTGACAAAATAAAAAAAAACTGACGCCCGCCGACCCGTCCGCTCGCGACAAACTTCCACCGCAGAATGGCATTCTGACAGATGCCAGCAAAATATAAACAACTGTGCGGAGCTTGTCCAACACCTGGCAGGATTCAGATGCATTGCTTTACCCAATCAAGGCTTAATAAGGCACTGTGCGGTGCGCTATTCACCCACCAAGCCCCCCCGACAGTTTGTGTGTTTGCCGGACACACGAACTGCCGATGTTCGAACATCGAGCCCATCCCTATGCATATTCTGCAGAATTTCACAGTTTTAAGGACATACTTTGGAGTTCACGTGGAAGGTGAAGTTTAGGAGGTTTGAGATGGGTAATTTTGGTTTAAAATGTATTTTCACTTCTGCAGACAAAAAGTAGCAACAAAAGTAGTCACCCTCCAGAAGGAAGGACAGTGTCAGCACCAATTCAGAGATGATTTGAGGATCTACAGCCGAGTGATACACTTTAACACTAGGACTGATGATGTCACTATAGCAGGAAGGCCACTCAGCTCTTAAGAAGTTAGCTCAGTAAAAACCTTGCAATATATGTAACTGAACAGGAAAGGATTGCTTTTATCTTCCCATATGTTCTATGCTAATTCTCAGACACCTACCAAAACCTAAAATTTCAGTTTTGTGTGGGCTGCCCCATTGAAAGTTTTTAGGTCTCTTTTAGATGTTTAACACCTAGGATTTTTTCAAAAATAATCATTATTTTCCATTATTGTATACAGGCCAGATTTCAATTATTTTATTCGTTTCTGCAGACAGTTCTATTTTTCCCGTGGGAATATATGTATTTTTCTTTCTTTTATCAAGTAAGTTCCAAGTTAAATCAAAGCAACATATAATCCCACTCCAACAAATAGAGTTTATGAAGGCGATACAACCTATTTAAGTGTAATTCAATAATAGAATCTCTGGTGGCCAAACCACCTTGGTCATAGTTTTGTTTGATTTTCTTCTACTGAGAGATAGTTTAATGTAGCGCCTATTAATCCTTCTTTCTGGAAAGGTTCTAAGCCTAATAATCGACTCCGGGGAGTGTGTAGACCAAACGACTTTTACCACTGTCTAAAGCGGAAAAGAACATCTGGTGGATATTTAACTGTACGTGTGACTAACCACAAGATTGTCTCCTGGACGAAAACCCAGAATTCCCTGTAAGAACTGACACTGAGGAATGTTACACACCAGATTCCAAACAGGTTAAATAACACCCGATTTGAATGCCTGTGTGACAGTCAGGAATGCCATCATTCAATTAAATAGGTACTGAACTCTAGCATTCTAGAGAACAGAATCTTCATGAAGACACCCACAGGTGCATGCACATACCCTTAGTAGTCTTTTGGAGCACACCATGAGCCCCCAAATCCCTCTGACTTCAGCTAGGAACTTAGCGCTTTACCCCAACCACCTCCCACACCTTGCTATTAGTCAGTCAAGCCACTCATCACATGTATTGGCTAATAGCAAGGTGAAGTGGGTGGTGGGTCAAAGCTTCGTAGCTAAACTTGAAATTTTCATGGTAAATAACTAGAAGACTACTAAGGGCTACTCATTTGAATCTTTCCAAAAACATATTAAAATAATACATGCCTAACATAGTAAATCAGTGGCAATTAACAGGCAAAGCATAGTAGTGAGTAATATACACTACAGTACATTACAATTAGACAAGTGCAAAAAATGAATGTACTTTCTTTTCAGATTTTTGATTATTTCCTTTTTCGGGATTCGGGTCCGAGAGTCAATTTGTTTCATTATTCGGATTCGTCT
The DNA here is from genome assembly GCF_000935625.1 of Nanorana parkeri. Classification (NCBI taxonomy): domain Eukaryota; kingdom Metazoa; phylum Chordata; class Amphibia; order Anura; family Dicroglossidae; genus Nanorana; species Nanorana parkeri. The sequence goes on along the minus strand of NW_017307281.1, from coordinate 493,132 downwards.
GAATCCGAAATTTGCGTTGAGCTAATTGCTGATGAGCTAAATTATATTTATTAGGGATCCACCGATACCGTTTTTTTCGGTATCGAGTACAAGTACTGATATTTATATTTCGGTACTCGCCGATACCGAGTACTGATACTGGTACTTCTGGTAGCATTGAGCTGGCTTCCCGGGCAATCAGGGAGCCAGGAGGCGTGTCATTACCCACCACCCGGCTTCTTGATTGCCCGGGAAGCCGACTCCATTCTGTTTGGCCGCCTCCATGCTGATTGGCCGGGAAGCCATCTTCCAAGGCAATCGGCATCAAGGCCGGCCAAACAGATCTGATAATGTGGTAACACAACCTCCACACTGCAGACACCTCATTCCCCTCACATTGATCTTCAGCAGCATTCATTACCATACCACAGATTTCCATCAGGCAGCTGGGCAGACATCGCTCCCCAAGCTCCCACGGATCTGCCCACGTCTCCTGTGTGTACAGCGCCCACGTGATCAGCCCTCAGCCTGCTACTGCGCAAGCACAGACTGCCTAGCGCTCTCATTCAGAAATCCTCTAACCGCATCAAGCAGGCGGTGCTGGCGCTGTACACACAGGAGACGTGGGCAGATACGAGAGAGCTTGGAGAGCGATGTCTGCTCAGCTGTCCGAGGGACATCTGTGGTATGGTAGTGACTGCTTTAAAAAAAAAAAAATTGAAGGGAACCAATCACATTTTCACATGAGTCACTGTGCATGGCCTTGAGGTACCATTCACTTTGAATGGCACCCCAACGAACTAATAGTGTGCAACATAGCTGCACTGCAGTGTACCACAAGGAACATGCCTTGCATCTGTTTAGCACTAGGCATTAAGGTGTGCTGCTAGCACAATCAATATGAATGGGATGCCCTGACACAGCACTTCTTCATATGCAATAAAGAATGCAATAAAGAATTAACACTTGTTTGTTAATGCAAAATGTAATTTAATGAGATCCTAAGGGATCGCATGACAAGTTTTTGGGATGAAAATAACAACTTGATTTTCTAATGTTTAGTTCCACAAAGGTTTTAAGTTAGAGTTACAAAGCCAGTTTTTAGTAGCTCAATTATGTTATGAGAATCTCTAGCAATTAATGTCAAATAGAGTGATCACAACACAGATGGAACACATGGCACCCTATGTTGTAATCTACAGAATTAATATGCAATAGTGATCATTAATCTAGTGAGATTAATTGTTGCAAAATATTACTTGTGTAGTGTGCGCTATAAGAAGCCATTTCCTAGCAATTAATACTCTTAGTAATTGTAATACTATGCTTGATTTGAAAAAAAAAACAGCAAAAAAACAGCCATCTAACAGCCCCACTGTTCATGTGAATTGCTTATCCTATGCCATCAAGGGGTGGGGCCAATCAAAGACAGTAGGGGTGCCACAACAATGGTAATGCAGTCCAAAGTCGTTTTTTTATTCCAAATAAAAGATCAAGAGGATAAATAGCCAATGCATTTCGGGGGTTTCCCTGCTGGTTTACATGGCTTGTGTGACATCTACAATGATTTTCACATCATGAAGGGATATAACGAACAGGCCCTGATGAAGGAGGAGTGTCCCAGATAGCAAGCAATTGTGCTGCAAGTTTGAAAATGACTTGCTAAACTATTGCAGACTTGCCAAGCTTCACAATTTTGTTGCACAATTACAGCAAGTCTGCATTGCAAGTCTCCAGACCAGCGGGCTTGCAGAGCTCTTGCTAAGACCTGCAGGACTGTTGCTTTAGACTTGCCAAGCAAATTTGCTACAAATTCAAAAAGTGTCAACTAGAACTTGTGCTGCAAGTGTTCTGCAAGTCCACAACTTGCCAGGAATGTGTGCGGCAAGTTAACAAGAATTACAATGTAACCCTGCCACAAGTGTGTGGCAAGTTATTGTTGCTATCTGGGGTGTAGACCCCCAAAACACTGTGACTTTTTTTATCCTCTGGACCTTTAATTAACAGAAAAACTACTTTGGGCTCCACCATTGTTGAAACTACTTTGGGCTCTACCATTGTTGAAATGCCCCTTTTGTACTTGATTGGATTTTCACAAAGCCTCCACTCAGGTTTGGCGGTCCTTTGTGATGCAAGAGCTGCTGAGGCAATTCAGCTTTATAAATATGATAGTCATGCTCACTGACGTTACTAATTGCCTCGAGCTGAGTGGGATACCTTTGTCCGGTATCCCACCCAGCCCACTGACATCACCGGTTTACAGGAGCTGGGCGGACACCAGCCAGAGCATCCCACTCAGCTCCAGGCAATCAGTGACGTCGGTGAGCTGGGTGTGACAGCGGACAAATCATTACAGGTTGCTAGGAGCTCTTAGCAACCTGGATTGCTCTAGCCGGAAATGGGGCAACAGGCACACCTTTACCCCCCTCCCCCCCCCACCACATTACCTAATGAGATGCCCCCTGAGGCTGTCTCATTTTAGGGTAGGCCCTGCCTGTATGGAAGAACATTTTACATAATGTAAAATGGGTGATGTTAAATCTTTTTATGTTGACCAATACACTGCAATTCACCGGAAAGAAAATCACAGAATAACACCTACATGTGCCACATCTTACAACAGTCCTTTCACTGCACTGGCCCAGCAGATCCTATGACAATTCATACTTGACACCCTGTCTGCAGTCCTCCATTACAACATACAAGGACTTTCTTAGTGAGGCTGCCCTCTTTGGCACCTTTGAAATATCAGAAGACATGTCATACATATGTGGAGACTCGCACCCTTTAATGTTTTTTTTTCATTGCAATGTTGCTGCTTATGCAAAACACTGCACCAGCAAAACACCCATAGTGGGCATATGTAGGAAATGGGATTCCAGCCTTCTGTAGAGTAATGAAAGCTAATACATCTGCCCAACATATCTACATGCCCAGCTGGCCTTCACTATACATGGCCAGATCTTTCTTCAAAGGTGTTGAAATGTCTAAGATCTGAATGTCTTCCAAGGCCATCAGTTCAAATACCAGCTAGTTAGTAGATTTCCCCTCCTGAATTCAGTGCACAAAGGTATACAGAGGGATACTAGGATTTTGTGTTTAAAAAGCTTTTGATCTCTAATTTCTTAAACTATGTTCTATTCAGCTGTACCAAGCATCACTTGAATATGTGTCATTATTGGGTATTTTCTTGTATGGGTGCCTAAGATTTTACAAAGTTGAAAGAACTAAAACTAAAAAAAATTTGTCTCCAAAATAAATAAAAAAAACTATATAAATAGCTGAGACGTAATCCAAAAGAAGCGTTTTCCCTAACATGCTGGAAAATCATTCTCTTCAGATGGTCGTTTCCTTCAAGTGTTCTCAAAATAAACCATGGTTAAACCTTGTATGTAAAACCATTTTTTAGTTAGGGTAGACCAGGGAAGGGTTGAAGCCCCGTCAGGTTTTCATGGTTTAGGAGATTTACCATATTTGTTCTGGTAATCACTGTCAGCAGGACTGAAAATAGGAGAAAATCTAAACTTTGAGTTGTCACCACAACAGGAATAGAGGGGAAATCTTCCTGTTAGAATACACATTACTGTGTTTATAGCAGTAACTACTGCAGTATACAATTTCGGTCACTAGATGGCAGTGTTTATAAGTTTTGTTATATATCTATGGTAGATTCTCTGTTGTATTGAATAAGGTGGAAAATAAAGCTGTGGCTTCCTTCCTGTTTTAGGCAAGCCATGTGCAGCATGCATATCTGACTGTGTGCTTGTGTTTCTCTGTGAGGCTGTGCAAGAAGTTCCAACACTTCCAAAGGGAAAAACTGCCTAAAGGTAGCCATAGACGGCTTGAATTTTGACCAATGCCTGCTGAATCGGCTAAAATTCGAGGCGTGGGTGGGCCTGTCGGCACCACCCAGCTCAACAAGCTTCACAAAACAATAGACGGAACCAGGTAGAAAACTTATGGTCAAAAAGCAACTGAATCCAATCAGATACAGTTACTATTTGGGTATTCAGACAACTACTCTCTAAATACAATAACCTGCAGGAAAGGTTCCTCTATCCGCGCTGTTTAGTGTGGATGGGGGAATCGACTGCCAGTGGGCGGAATGAGAGAAATCTTAATGTGTATGGCTAGCCTTAGAGGGGATTTCTTTCACGTTAGAGAGATTTCCTCTCACTTTTTGTTGTGTCTACAGGATGGAACAGAAGGGAGATCTCCACATAAGGGACTCAGATGGGAGATAAAAAACAACCATAATCATTCTCTACTCCATCAAAAATGAAATGTAAGTTTTTGGTTTAGGTGTACTGTTACAATTTTAAGTGAAAGTGAATGCTAGTAAAAAAAATCCTTCTAATTTAACTTGCAAAAAAGAAAGTAAATGTCTTCAGGAAAACCAGAATTAGGATACACTGCTCTAGTAAACCATCTTCTCATAGTGGATCCAAAGACAAAAACTGACTTTAGGTCCACCAAACCCCCCCACTGGTCTTCCACAGTCAAAGCAAATAAAATTCACCATATACTTACCTTCAAACTAGAACAGTATGACCAGACTTTTGATTCCCTGCTAAATTTCAGTCTAGCAGCAGTAAGGACCGAGTTCTTTGTGAGGCAAAGGCACTGATTGGCTGTTCAAGAGAGGCACCTTACAATGCACCCTTCCCCGGCGGCATCACAGACTGTTTGGATCAGCATAGAGACCAGCTAGTATATGGAAGCCTTTATTAGCTTTAACAGCTCATTCATACCATAACGTAGATGTGTTAACGGTCACGTTTTCATATATTGACGCTCACTACTTTAAGGTTGCACATTTATTTTAAATTGGTCCCTTAATGCACACAAAAAATCCAACCTGCACTATTTTTGGCAAAGCAATATACCACAACACATAGAGCAGACACATCTGTTTGCTTCAGTTAGCTATATAGCGCATGGTGGGTCTTAGCAACCTGTGGCGCTCTGGCCGGCTTCCTGCCCAGCTCCTCGACATCGTTGGTTACCAGGAGCTGGGCGGGACACTGTAACTGGCATCCTGCTGGGCAAAGCAGCCCTACCCAGAGGTAGCAGCAGCACCCCCCCTCAGTCAGTGCCCCCCATTAAGGAGCATCCATCCCAGTTACGAATATCCACTGCCAGTACCCCACCCATTCCTCAAGTGGTGGATAGTGAAGGGACAGCCCTGATAGTGCAAGTGCATTTTTTTTTTTTTTACTGTAAATTTACACTGGGGTGCCATTAAAATAAATGACAACAGTCTACAATGTCACTATATAGAGTCTACCATGGGTTATTGCAGTTCATATAGTGTGAGCAAGTCCAAAGGGTAAGAGAACAGCATGAGCAGCGGAGCAACTGAAATCAGCCACTGTTCTGCCAAAGGCAGCCAAGTGAATAACCGAGCCGAAGTGAACAGAGCCAAACGGCTGAGCCGAAGTGCAGAAGGAGTTCGACTCAGCCGATCCAACATCTGGATCAGCTGAGCCGAAGCCGAAGCTTACTCGCTGCCATTCGCCTCTATTCTCACAGGGGCCGAAACAGCAGTGAGTGAATAGCCAAATGCTGCCGAGCTGCATTCGGCTCGGCTATTCTGCTCGCTACTTCCAAGGTAGCGAGCAGAGTAGAAAAAATGTAAACAAATGAAAAATCATTTAAAAAAAAGAAATGTTAACAAATGTTAAAAAAAAGAAATATTGAAAAAAGTTAAGAAAATAATAAAAAATAATTTTAAGAAAAAAAAAAGCATGGGTTCCTCCTCCCAACCCATACCAGATCCTTTAGGTCTGTTAGGAATGTTAGGAGGGACTCCTTTTAAATAAAAAATTTAAAAAAGCGTGGGTTTCCCCCAAGAGTCGTACCAGACCATTTAGGTCTGGTAGGAATTTTAGGAGGGACCCCATTTAATAAAAAGGAAAACAAAAGTGTGGGGTTCCCCCTCAAAGTCATACAAGGCCCTTAAGGTCTGGTAGGAATTTTAAGGAGGAACCCCACCCCCAAAAGTGGGGGGAAAATGTGGGGTCCCCCCTAAATTCCAAAACAGACCTTTGATCTGAGCACAGGCCTCGCAGGACAGGAAAGGGGGGAGGGGCGAGCGAGTGCCCCCCCCTTGCCATACCAGGCCACATGCCCTCTGCATGTGGGTCGCCCCTGGAAAAGCACCTAGTCCCCATGCCGATGGGGAAAAGGGCCTCTTCCCCACAAGCCCTGGGGCATTGGTTGTGGGGTTCGGGCAGGGGGCTTATTCACATCGGGGTACCCCTTTGATAAAGGGGCACCTTGATGCGCCCCCCCCCTTGTGAATGAGTAAGGGGTACGTATACCCCTACTCATTCACTAAAGGGTTAAAGTAAAATAGTAAATAAGACGCCACACTTTCTGCTGCAGATGGGGCAGCGGATCCCGGGATTGAAGGTGAGGGCTCAGGGGGGGGGCCTGGCGGCGAAAAAACGAGCACATAAAGACGATCGGCGGGCTATGGAGCCGCTGATCGCCTATATGTGAAACACCCGGTAACGGGTGTGTGCAATGGTCGGGTCTTTTCTGCCCGTGCGTGCCCGCAGAAAAAAAATGCCGTCTGGCGACGGCAACCTGCCAATGCAGCAGTGCCGTCCGTCCGTTTTTTTACTACGGGCGGACGGCAAGAGGTTAATTGAAAACAAAAACATGTTTTTGACAAGTCTTTAAAAAAAAAAATGGATCCACCAACGTAATCCTAAAGTCAATCACGATATTCCAGCATTGTCCACGACGACTCGACGAAATAAAGAAAAACCCCACGGCCGCCGACCCGTCCACTTGCGACGAACTCCCGACGCAGATTATGGCAGATGCCGGCAAAATATAAACAATTGGGCGGAGCTAGCGGTGACATCATGGCTGGCTCCACCCAACTATTTACATGTAACGACAGCCCAGTGCCTTCTAGGAGGACAACAACTGGGCGGAGCCAGCCATGCCGTTACGGCTGGCTTCGCCCAGCTGTTGTCTTTTGCGGGGAGATCGGGCGGCATTTGCTGACCTTTCTTCCCACTTTGGGTGTCACTACGGCTCAGTCAAGCCGAAACATAGACGTTTGGCTCGTCTGAGCCACCCGGCTGCCTTCGGCTGCTGTGCAGGCTTTTGTGAATAGCCCGCACAGCAGCCCTTCGGTTCGACTAAACTGAAGGGCTCAGGCGGCCGAAGCTAGCCGAAGGATCAGCCGAAGCTACGGCTGTATCCTTCGGCTCTTTTGTGAATAACCCTCTTGTTTTTGTAACTTCCTGTGCATTGAACTGACATCTTAGACAATGTTAAAATCGTTTTCCGTTTTCTTCTGTGAACTACAGAACACCTCCTCCTATGTAATGTGGTTGAGAAGACGGGAAGGTGCTTGTTGTCCAAAGCAGGGGAGTCTAGGGTGACAATGCTGCTTCTCTATAGATACAGTACACTCACCCTAGAACAGGAAATGTGTTACTAGCCAGATGACCAGAGGAAAAAAGCTTAACAAAAGAAAGCTAATGCAGCCACCACATCTAAGCACTGGTAAGCTGCACTATATTACATGTTTGGACTTGGGTCTAGATAGATTCACGCACATACTATTATATTATACATATTATAGTATTTTATATTTATACTATATATACTATACTTATAATATTTCATACATTTTCCAAGAAAGCAAACATAATAAAAGTAAAATAGGAAACAGATGTAAAGAAAATACTGAATGCACAAACACTGCCATATTAGGGACATTTTTCTAGAAACCAATAGTTACCAAAACTTGAATACAATAACAAGATTAAAATAATAGTACAAATAATTTATATCCCATGTAATGCTGTCATTTTTACTAACAAGAGTCAATAATACACCATTTCTAAAAGAAAAGCTTCTAACAACAAATGCATAGAACTGAAGACAGATCTCAGCAACAACAAGCAGATAATAAATGCAAACCCACTAAAAACCGTGACAAATAAATACAAAGAAATAGGTATAAAAAAAATAACCACATAAACGTCTACAGAATTTCTTTAGAAAATTATTTTTACCTAGGGAATGAATGGCTCCAATTTTAAAGAGTCTTTTTAAATGTCTTCTCACCCCTTCATCAGCCGAAGCTCACTTTGCGCACAGGGAGATCAAAGCCTGGGACCAGGGTGCTTCAGCTGTCTTGGCGAGGCATTTGACATTAAGCGAGTAAAGAGTGTTGAAGGACCGTGTAGGGTTCTGATGTTTCCCGAGATCTGCTTCTCAATAATTCAGTGAATGCTACTTGTTATTTTCCTGCACGGTTTGTGGCGAGATGAAATGGCCGGCTAATTATTATAATCCCTTTCTGCACAAACAAATAAAAGTATGTCTTTTCATGTGCTGAGATGTCCTTGTGAAGCTGTAAATCTTTAATTAGACTTTATATTATTAGCATGTAATTAGAATTACTACTGCTCCCAGACTCCTCCCTACGCTTCTGAAATCCGGGGCACATGAGATAGTTTCTCCAAAGTCATAAGTGATAAAACCTAAAATCGAACTCTAGCAAAAACCTTCTTTTTTTTTGCATCTGAATCTAGTAGGGGAGGGTTAGAACCTCAGGTTTTCATTTCTGCGTCCTCACTGTACTTGCCAGGGCTGAAGCACAAAAGTTAGGAGAAATCTGGCAAATAGGCACTCGCATAGAATAAAACGTTTTCTTTTCCTTTCTAACAGGGTAACAGGTGGAGCCCCTTACCTTACCTTGTACTCGTGGGACCAGCTCTGAGGAAAGGGGTTTGCCGGCCTTCGGGTAGGTGGACCTGAGTAGTCCTTGCCCCTGTCAGGAGCCTTGCGCCACTGGGGGTTCATGAAGTTGTGGCCCTTCCTCTTCGGAGGAGGTCCAAAGCACCCTTGTGCACTTTTTTTTTTAGTGCGCTGTGATTTCACGGTTCACTTTTTTTGTTCACAGGGGTGATTCGAGTCTTCGATGCACGCATCACGGACCGTGAAAAAAAAAAAAAACAGTTGAGGAATGGGGTCTGCCTGGCTTTGTTTAGGTGGGCTTGAGTCGTCCTTGCCCCTGTCAGAAGCCTTGCACCCCGGCGGGGGGGTCAGCATTTCGAGGCCCTTCCTCTTCAGAGGAGGACCAAAAACACCCCCGTGCACTTTTTTTAGTGTGCTGTGATTTCACGATTCACTTTTTTTGTTCACAGGGGTGAAGTTTGTTTGTGTTGCACGTATTGCGGACCTTAAAAAAAAAAATTAGTTGAGAGCCTGGTTCTGTGACTTCTATGGGTTTCTCTACCTCCCTCCACTTTAGGGGTCTCACTTCGGCAGAACCCCTACCTAGTACTCGTAGGACTTGCTTCGGTAGGTCCCTGCCCCTGTCAGGAGTCTTGCTCCCTGGGAGTTCAAGGTTTTCGTGGCCCTTCCTCTTAGGAGTAAGAACAAAAGCACCATCGTGATTTTTTTTTTAGTGTGTTGTGATTTCACAATTGACTTTTTTTGTTGACAGGGGTAAAGTTTGTCTTCATTGCACACATCGCGGACCTTAAAAAAAATAAATAGTTGAGAGCCCCCCAATCTAGTACTCTGTGGTAGCTTGACCATGAGGAATGGGTCTGCCTGGATTCGGCCAGGGGGACACGAGTGCCTTGTCCTAATCAGGAGCCTTGCGCCCTGGGGGGTCAGAGAAGGGCCCTATCACTTCTGGAGATGGACCATTTAGACATACCCTTGTGCACTTTTTTGTGTGTGTTTCACATTAACTTTTTTGTTCAATTTTTGGTGTTTGATTATATGCAACGCAGGGTTAAAAAAAAAAAAAGATTGCTGAAGTTTAACTTTAGTTTCAATTGCACATGTTGGTAGAGCATGTTACCGGGGGTGGGGGGTGACGGGTTTGCTTGTGGTGCACGGTACATCTAGCTCCGGCTCTGTCCTACATCCTGCCCAGTACATTGACATCACACATTGCCAGGAGCTAGGCAGGGCGCCAGTCAGAGAGAAAGGCCTGGAGCAGGGGCGTAACTAGAAATCACAGAGCCCCATAGCAAAATTTTGTATGGGGCCCCCTGATTTGTAGTTATACCCCTTGCAGAGCCCACTCGAGATCCCACCTGAGGGTGACCCTGCAGAGCCCACCATAGACTCTCTATGGTGGGCTCTGCAGGATCACCCTCAGGTGGGCTGGTTGCACTCCTTACCTCCTCCGTTGCCGGGCCTGCCTCCTTCTTCGTCACCGAGGCCGCCTCCTCCCCTGCTGCTGAGCACGGGCCCGCCTCCTCCTCCACTGCCGGTGACGTCAGAGGCCCGCGACGTTGATAGAACACCGGGTCCAGCCTGCTCCCCCGCTGCTGCTCCACATTGACTGTGGAGACGAACGCGCCGCTGCACAGATGATCTGAACAGCAGCGTGTTCGTCTTCAGACGCATGTGAAAGCCAGCAGCAGAAGATCCCATAGCGACCCAGGCGGCCCGCACGGCATCTGGCCGGGCCCCACTGTGCCCCGTGCCCCATAGCGACCGCTTGGGTCGCTATTGTGATTGTTACGCCACTGGCCTGGAGCTATGGAATAAAAGGGAATAAGCATAAGGCCTGCATGACAAGACTGGGAAGGGAAACTAGGGTAGGAAAAGGTTAAAGAGAAGTTGGAAGATGAGGTCAGGGGAAGGTCACTTACCAGATTGGAGGATAGTGGTCTTCCAGGAGGGGCTTCGGATTACCCGCCCGCCCTTGGTGTGGTTTCTGTGGTTGTGGTATGGTTTGTCACAGCTGTGGTTTGGCGGTTTGGGATCCTTGAAGGCATTGGTCCGTGGTTGGATAACTTGACGGGGGGGCCCATCTATGTTGGCAAGTTAACCGGTTATGGCCGGGTAATAGGGACCAATGTGGGTTTGCAGGCAATTTAATTACGTCCCTGAGGCAGTGTATGGAGGCTGGGGGCATTCTGGGATAAATGTGCCCGCAGATACTGGTCTGTATATAGATAGAGATATATTGCCTTCAAGGATCTTGAAACCAAACAATGTGGTAAACAGTATGGTTATTGTCCAGTTTCTATTTTATGCACATTGCATTCTATGATTTCATGCTGTATATACACCCCTGCTTGTATAATCTGCTTCTGATTTCCAGCTCGGCTTGTATCATCTTCTGCTGATTTCCGCCATTACTTATATTCATTTCTGCTTATTTCAAATCCTGCCTATACTATCTCATTATTATTCCAACCCCTGCTTATATTATCTCATCCCTTTTCCCACTCCATGTTATATTATCCCCTGGTATTTCTCCCCTGCTTATGGTAGCTCCTGCCTAATAGTACCTCTGCTTTTATTATCTCCTGCCTAATTTCACCCCTGCTTATATTATGTCATGCTTACTTCGCCCCCCCCCCCCCCCACAACACCCCCCCCCCACCCTGTTGTGTTTCCCCCCCCCCCCCCCCCCTCCACACACCCACACACACACACTTATTTTATCTCATTCTTATTCCCACCCCTGTTTATATTATGCCATTCCTATTCCCAATCCTGTTTATATTATCTCATTCCTATTCCCACCCCTGCTTATTTTATCTCATTCTTATTCCCACTTCTGTTCTATGCCATTCCTATTCCCACCCATGGTTATATTATCTTATTCTTATTCCAAACCTTGCTTATATTATCTCATTCCTATTCCCACCCCTGCTTATTGTATCTCATTCTTAATCCCATCTCTGTATTATGTCATTCCTATTCCCACCCATGGTTATATTATCTTATTCTTATTCCAACCCTTGCTTATATTATGTCATTCCTATTTCCGCTGCTGCTTATATTATCTCATTCCAATTCCCACCCCTGTTTATACTATGTCATTCTTATTCCCACCCTTGCTTATATATCTCATTCCTATTCTCACCCCTGCTTATATTATCAAGTTCTTTTTCCCACCCATGCTTATATTTTCTCATTCCCATTCTCACCCTTTTTGTACTTATATTATCTCATTCTGATTCCTATCCCTGTTTGTACTATCCCATTCTTATTCCCACCCTGTTTATATTATCTCATTCTGATTCCTATCCCTGTTTGTACTATCCCATTCTTATTCCCACCCTGTTTATATTATCTCATTCTGATTCCTATCCCTGTTTGTACTATCCCATTCTTATTCCCACCCTGTTTATATTATCTCATTCTAATTCCTATCCCTGTTTGTACGATCCCATTCCTATTCCCACCCTGTTTATATTATCTCATTCTGATTCCTATCCCTGTTTGTACTATCCCATTCTTATTCCCACCCTGTTTATATTATCTCATTCTGATTCCTATCCCTGTTTGTACTATCCCATTCCTATTCCCACCCTGTTTATATTATCTCATTCTGATTCCTATCCCTGTTTGTACTATCCCATTCCTATTCCCACCCCTGCATATATTATCTAATTTCTTTTCCCACCCCTGTGTATATTATCTTATTCCTATTCTCACTCCTGCATATATTATCTCATGCTTATTCCCACCCCTGTGCATATTATCTTATTCCTATTCCCGACCCTGCTCATTTTATGTCATTCTAATTTCCCACCCTTGTATATACTGCCTCCTTCCCATTCCATCTCTTGCTTAGTTGTCCCATGCTCATTGCCTCCACTGTGAAAATGATCTCCTGCTTATTCCCACGTGTGCTATTTACTTCCTTTTATGCTTATATTACCTCCTGCTTTTTCCCACCCCTGCTTATATTATGTCCTGCTTACACCCCTGTTTACATTGCTTTTCTTACTTTCTACTTATCGGTTGCTTATTGTTACTGCATTTATTTTATTTTGTTCTTATTTCCATCATTTTTTAAAATTTGTGGCATATTTCTATCTCTGTCATTATTTCATGCTTGTTCCTATATATACTTACATTACTTTAATCTTATTCCCACCCTGCCTATACTGCATAATTTTAGTTCCCACCATGCTTGTACTCCCTCTTACTGATCCACACACACATATACTTACTTCTATTTTTTGCTGGTTAGCCCACCCAAAACTGATATTTTAGGTTTGGATGCATGCCAGTATTGTGATTCATCAGCTATTTGTTTACATGTCCCTGTAGAAAGACATAAGAATCAAGTGATGAGCTCACAAGTATTCACCCATAACTGAAATATTGGTTATTGGTGGATTAATCCTTTAATCATTTTCATTTTTTTTTTTTCTTCTTTAAAACAGTAAATGCGGTTTCTATGTGAAGCAATCCCTTGAAAATGCAGAAGCTGGAAATCTGGTTAAAACTCAGACACGGACTGGATATTCCATTTAGGCCTCTCACTGCTGGATGAAAAATAACTTTGTTTAGTCTACAGGAGATCATTATCCATGGTGGAAATTTCTATTGCAGGAATATTCTGGAGAACCTGTACAAGTGAATGATGGACGAACGGCTGCTATAAAAATAAAATAAATAGGTAAAGTGTTTTCAACTGTGGCCAGTGTGGTCAAATAATTAGCATGCTTGACTTACAGAGCTGGGGTTGCGGGCACACTAGCTTGATTTGATTTATATGTTCTGCATGTTTGAAATTCCTCCCGAAACCTCCCACCATCGGAACCAAAAAATGATAGGTTAGCCCACCCGTTCTGCTGGGAAAAAAAAGTCAGGTAACAATATTGTACATCCCTACCCGCTCATGCCGGTGAATGTGTCCTTCTAGATTACTCCCAGGTGCTGTAATGAAGACCACTGCACCCTCCAAATCTCTCTAGATGTGAAGTACACTGCAGAAGATAAAATGCCCTATCCATGGAAGATGTCTGTAAAAGGCAGAAATAATTATAGGAACAGGAGGATTTGGGGAAATACCATAAAATTGATGCTATGCTTATGTAATAATGACTCCCTAAGAAGCTGCTGGGTTACTTGGGTTCTACTACCCTTTACAGTGGTGACTCGCCCTTAACTGGACCCGACAAATCACCGGCACACCAGAGTGATGCAATGGGCTTTATTTAGGCTGTGATAATCCCTGTAGAGGAAGCAACAATTAAACACAATTGACAATGGCAGAGTTAACATGGTATTAATTAGGGATGCACCGATACTAGTATCGGTATCAGTGCCGATACCGAGTATTTGGGTGAGTACTCGTACTCGCCCAAATGCTCCGATACCTAGCACGAGTAATTCCTGTATCAGGAAGCCAGGCAGCGCATCATTACACGCTGCCCGGTTTCCTGATTGGCCAGGAAACGGCTCCATGCTCTCTTGTCACTTGTGATGAGAGAGCATGGAGCCGACTTCCCGGCCAATCAGGAAGCCGGGTAGCGTGCAATGACGCGCTGCCCGGCTTCCCGATTGGTCAGGAAGCTAGCAAATCCGGAAGCCGGGCGCCGTGTAATGACGCAGCGCCTGGCATTCTGATTGGCCGGGAAGCCGGCGTCATGCTCCCTTGTCATCTCATGAATCATAATATTAAGAAACTGATCTTAAAGCATTAGTTTGTATTGGTTTAGAAAAAATGTGACCTGTCCCTTTAAGAAAAAGTATCGGTAATTGGTATCTGCGAGTACTTGATCAAAAGTATCGGTAATCGTACTCGGTCTTAAAAAAGTGGTATCGGTGCATCCCTAGTATTAATAACTGAATTGAATGAAAACACAATTTGGCCCATTTAGTCACCTGTGACTGGCACCGTCAGATCGCACTGGGCGAATGAGAGAGGAACAACTCTACCATCAATAATAATAAGAGTTCCAGAGGTAGATATCACTGAAACATATGGCAAGTTAACAATATAGCCTAGCTACTGTGCCTGGGCCCTATCTAGCCAGTGGACAGTGGAATAATGCAAAGTTTGCCTGTGGTGGGGCCCTTTAACTTGGCATGGGAGTGCTGGCCTTCAAATGAAGATACTTTGTTATCTAAGGGTGGAGACACAGGGCGTAGTTAAGGCTGGCCACCAATGTAGCCAGTCATAGTCCTGCCATCTGTCTACTCCCTCGGCGAGCCTATCTTTCAGCAGCAGGGAGGGAGATTAGCCTGAGATGTCTCTGGGCTGTGCGGCTCCTGATGCCTAAAGTGGCTGCCAGCCAGGGCAACACATGCGACAAAGAGAATTTTACATAATTTGTTTGCATTCTTAGACTCATTGTTGGCTGCAGGTTGAAATGGGAAGTTAATTTAATAATATTTGTTATGTAATAATATTACTACAAAATGGAAGTGGAGTCAACCTTCATAGGGATTTTGTCACTTTAAATAATTAGCCGTTATAAAGTGTAGGCACCTAGAGCTACCTGTTCATACTTGAAGCAGCTCTCATAGGTCCCACTAAGCTTAAATATTGGGGCTTTGCCCCAACAGTTTCAGTTAGTGCCAGAGCTTGCCCTCTCCCTTTCTTCATCACTCTGATAGGTTTCCTCACTGGGGCAACAGAAATGTGTGGGAGGCGGGAGGCAGTGGGCAAGCTCCATCATCATTATGAATTATTAGAATTTTGCTTGATATATTTTAGATTGACAGAGTCACTTGGATTGGCTTTTACCCAGAATAAATATGTTGTGTATGCCTGTATGATTGTTTTGGGGCATTTGACTGTAAGACGTTTTGGGACTATTGGTTCGATATGTTTGTTGTAATGGTGCAGAATATGTCACTGCTTCAAAAATGAGTAAATGAATCAGTTTTGAGGGTCATATGCACATTTCCTGTGATAACATTTGTAGGTAAGAGTAACAAACTATCATATAAATATTCTGACTGTAAGGGGGTTATCTTCTAAGCATTGTATGAATAGCATATTTCAAGAATCTTGTGAAGACATTGTGTAGACTGTCCTTGATAAGTAAATTGATCTAGGAGGAGACTACTAAAGTCAACATACTTCTTTTGGCAATCAGGGGTTTGCAGGTGGTAAAAAAAAAAGGATAAAGGGGTCTGCTTACTGGAGTGATGCTGGTTCATTTGTGTATGGAGAAATTTCGGACATTAATTACATTTATCCAGCAGAAGAGTTGAGTAAAGTTGAGATAGCAAAAGTTCGAATGAGCATTACCCCCCAAGAAGGTGACCCACCCGGGGAGGAGTGGGGCTTTGCGAACACAATGTGTAAGTTAGGTATTTTTTACTGGGCATTTTGTGAGAATGAATGCCTCTCTTCTGCCCTACTGAGTGAATGGACAGTTGATTATGAAGCAAAGAAAAACATGAGTGTGCCAATCTAGTGTAACCCCCCTAGATACATGTTCATCACCTTTCTCCATGTTATATGTCAGCATACTATATAATTGAGTAATATGGTATAACATTTATGAAATACAAGATATGACACATATGGGTATCTCCCATAAGAGTATGTCATGTAATAGCATCTGACTGTAGTGGTTCCAAGCTATAACAACAATCTACTACTCATCAACAATGCTTTTAGGAACTTTGATAGGACAGTGAAATAAAGTGACATCTGACCTGGATTAGATGTGCTGATCAAAGGTTTCACTGACAGCATATATATTATAACAATCCAAAAATGTTAAAGTCCCATAAATAAGGATTGTCCCTCCAAGCAATAGCAGATGGAAGGTACAAAGGTATATTTTTCACATTATTATGAATAAAGTATGATAAAATATAAATGTATCAAAAAACGTCTTAATGTAAACTCGATAATTTCACAGGAAACAAATACAAATGGTTTTGATGAACCATAATCCAGTAATTTAAACATATGTTTTACAAGTACAAAGTGAAGATCTGTGAGAACAATGATGACTTCAGAATACAGAATATTTACAGTTTTCAAGGCTTTGAAGTATATTACAATGTGGTCCCATCAACTTCTTCTTGTATTATTTGCATTGGATGTAAGGAAGGTGTGTTCCCAGGTCATCACTAATCATTCGAACAATAGCTGAACACACAGCTTTGTACTTCTCATGTCAGGTGACTTAGATACAAGCAATCTCCATTGTTTGAGGGGCGCCGAGAACTTTAAATCAATATGCCACTCCCTCTTCATCCAGGTAACCCTATTAAAATAGTCTTCTGTATATTCTTTTAATAGAAAGCTAATGCACTTGTAGAATTATGTCATGTTGTTGCTCAAATGTTCTCCCTGCTGGAAATAAATACATGGCCAGTTTATGGTGTAAGTTAAAAAGGTGAATTTTAGAACCCCTTTCCTGCTACAAAACATTAAGTGATCTCAAAAGAGTAGTGTAGTGATTGATCACTTCAGGAAAAACCTGTAAAATATTAAGGCTAATATGGGACAATTTGGGACATGAACAGGTCTGGGATAGTTCAAAGGAGTTACCATAATCATCAGGAACCTTTTAAAGCCCGCTGCTTTCTGTCTTACTGCCCTTAGGCCCATTTCACAAGTGAGGATCAGGAGGGGATCATCTCCTGATCAGAGCAGAATGGATCCCCTCCTGATTGGTGTGGTATGGATTGCATGTCACCGCTGTGACATCAGTGTCCGTCCAGTTTTTCCCCCATCTTGCAATGGAAGAACAAACTGAAATGTTCAGACCTCATGTCGGTCTATGGGAAATCAGATGTAAATGGACATGTGTCCATTTACATCAGATATCCCCTTATCTGGCATGATCAGGGTCATCAAAACGGAACACTGTTAAGTTTGTTTTTCAGGACCTGGCTGGAGTTGGGGGTAACTAGATGTAAAAGGTCACCTATCCATTTGCACATGGCTGCCCATGGGCTTGCATTGGGCATCCTATCGGGTACACCTGAAAAACTGACAGGCAGACCCGATTGGACCCCAGTGTGAAGGGGGCCTTATTGTTACTGTTGTCTCCTCAGCATCATTGACATCAACATTTTTCAGCCCCCACCCCAGATTTTTTTTTTTCCCATCTTTTGAATCATACTTTTTTCCATGGGTCTTTGGTCTGGTGACCTTACATCACTGGTCATGTAGTGATATGAGTGCTCTTCCCTGCAACCTTCTCCTGTAAGCCCAGGGCGACTTGAGGATGTACCCCCATGGAGCAAGTTCTCTGGGCAATCGAGGACACCTTGCAGCCTAAACTGGCATCTGGAGAAGATCCTGGTTACTCTGTAAATGTAAAAACTGTCAAAATGATAAATAATTCTGCATGTGAAATACTGCAGCTCTCATATTTGTATTTCAATGGTATATTAAAGGAGAACTATGGGGTTAAGTCTTTTCCCCATAGTTCTCCTTAGGGTAACGGGAGGACACAAACTAGCGTCCTCCCGTCACCCTATGCTCAGTAGTAGGCCTAGACGCAGCTGAAGCGGATCTGACAATTGTGCCGGGATCCGCCCAGCTGCGTGACTGACAGCTGGCTCTGCCTATGTAGAGGGCGAGCCAGCTGTACCCGCCCCCTCCCCCATCCGTTCCGCCCGTCAGCGCTGGCGGATCGGAGCGGGGAGGGGGGGAATCCAGCCCCTCCCCTGTCACGGCAGAGAGCCATGACAGGATCGAGAGGTGAGCGAATGCCGGTATGTGTTCGCTCACCTCCCGATCTACTGAGCCGACCTGTGACAGTCTCATTGTCACAGGTCGGCTAGAACTATGAGGTGAGTGAAAAGCACTCACCTCATAGTTCTCTTTTAAGCTGTTTGCCTGAAGCTCGGCTTTAAATGTTTATGTTTCCTTCTAATAACAGGTTCACTTCAAGCAACATCCCAACCATGCTATTAAAACATACACACAGACGGACACATATATGTACAGTATATATTGTTTTCCCTAATAACTTCCCCTGTATGGCTTTTGCTCTACCAGCTGAGAACAGAGAGTAGAATTGCAACACAAAGTCAGTAATAAAACGTGACCCATTGCAATTGGAATGTTCCTAATGGTGGCAATGAAAGATCTGCTTTATAACCTTGTCACTTCCTTAACAGCCTTATATGCAATCATTTCTGCATTCAATTTCCTGTACATGTGTACAACAAGGCGCCCCAGAGACCTGCCGCTGCCTCCGTCCCACGTCCCCCTCCCTTCAACACCACAGCAAAGCCGATTCAGCTGCTGGACAGCAAAACAGAAAAACACTCTGGAATATTACATACGGGGGTTACTGACAGTGGGTGAAACGCCTGCGTTACCGTCCTTTCCCACTAATTTCACGAAAGAAAAACTGCGCCAAGAGAAATAGGGGCTGCCGTGGCTGACTCTTTGGAAATGCTAGTTGCCTGGCGGTCTCAAACTTTGATACATTCTGACTAGGGATGCACCGATACTTTTCAGATACCAATGCCGATACTTGGCATTTTCATGAGAACTGTCAGGGTTGCAGCGGTTGCCGCTGGGACCTGGCTCTGGCGCTCCACCACTGTCCTGAAATCATTAGTCTGTATTGTTTTAGAAAAATTGTCACATGACACTAAACAAAAATGTATCAGTACTTGTATCTGTGAGTACGTGGTCAAGTACCAGTACTTGTACTTGAAAAACTGGTATCGGTGCATCCCTTTATATACTTATAAAAACAAAATCATACATTAAAACAGAGATGTACAAATCCCAGGAGCTCCGTGTGCTCCTTACAAATGACAGCTGCCTCCTAACTTTTGAATGTTTCTCTAGTCTAGTCTTGGAGCTCAAAAAGTATCTGTACCTGTACTTGTACTGGTACCAAGTATGGTACTTGGTATCGGTGCATCCCTAATTGTGACACTGACCTAGGACAAGCAGAATGAAGTAATAATTTGGAATCCATGGGATCAGTGTTGGGTCAGCATGGCAGCCAGGGAACTTATATTTATATGGAGTTGGTTGGCTATAGCATCTGCCGGGTTCCAAATTACAGGTTTCTTTGAACCCTTTCACTGTCACCGATGTATGTTATACGTTCACAGCAGTGGGGCCCTCTAAGCAGACTCCCGACTCCATGGGCCACAGGCTGCCGAGTGTACAGTTTCCCCCCTTTCCCCATGTTTCCCGAGCTCTGCTTGCTCTCCTGTTGACCCGGTAGTGGTAAAAAATAAAGTTAAATAAAACAAATGTAAAAACACCCAAAAAATTGGTTAAAGTCCCCCACCCACCTGTACACACACATACTAAAACAAACATGTCTCTGGTGCCCCATGCATATGAAAACGTCCATCGCATGTTAGGTATCGCTGCACAGGCCGGAGTGGGAGTAATAATTCTAAGGACATTATTCACTGTTAACTGTAAACTGATGACCTGTAAAGGCTTTCAAAGTGTCACTTTATATCGACATAATTAGGTTCCATAGTTTCTTACCATTTCATGAGGGCATGCAATTTTTACGTTTTTTATCCATTCACTCAGGGCAACCTCATCTTTTATATTTTATCATTTATAGATTGATATTTTACCAAAAATGGATGTTATATTTGTTTCTCTGCACTAAACTTAATTGTATTTTGTACTGAAAATTTGAGTTTGATAAACAGTTGCACCAATATCATTGGCTCTGTTCGTTCGAAGATCTTCCGACCGGCTCCTTTGACAGCGACACTCACTGTGTGAATTTTGGCCATTCCATCAAGAACTGGCTAAAATTCATATAGTGTATGGCCAGCTTTACTCAGCGGAATGTGTCTGACCTCTGCAGAGCGACCACTGCTTCCACACAGAGAGCAAGGATCCTTTGCTGCAGCGTGCTGGCAGAGGACAGGCTTTTTTTGCTCAGGATAAGGTTGCATTAAAAAGCCAAAACATTTATGATTTTGCACACCTTTTGCTTTGATGGACCTGGAACTTATTTGTCTTATTTGACCCAAATGAGCTTTAAATGTTCTGGGCAGTTAGTGATTACTTTTTGTATATCTTGCACTGAATAAATCTTCCTTCCTTTCAGTCATGACCTTTCACTGTACAACCTGACAGCACAATGAGATGAACTTCATTCAGGGGTGTGGTGGGGGAGTTTAGGTGGCCTATGCATTATCTCCCTGCCCAGCTCTGCCTCAAGCTCTGACCGGCGTCCCACTCATCTCCTAGCAATCATTGGTCTAACTGGTTGCCAGGAGCTGAGCGGGACACCGGCCAGAGCATCCAAGGTTGCTAAGAGTTAGGTGGGGAGATGTGTAAGGGCTCAGCTTTTAGCAACTTGGGCTGCTCTAGCCGGACGGGGGCCAGCAGACACACACTGCAAACATTGTGCAGCAGTCCTACCGACCCCCACATGACCCAAAGTGATGCCACATGAGGCAACAGTCTCAGGCTGCCCCATTTGAGGGACATCCCTGACTCCATCACAACCACAGCTCCTTAATGTCTTCTCGTATCTAGTTTTTATACATCATTTGCTGACATACAATCACAAGCCTCACCAATCACAGATTTTCAATAATGGTCATTTTCCTCATTTCTGTCCTTTCAGTGTAGGTGAAATAGCAAATTAATGTATCACTTTTGGTAAGATTCACCTTCTGCTGGTTGGATTTTCAGCTTCAGTGGAATGTTTCTGAAACAATCTGACATTTAAAACTGACAAGACTTCAGTTCATAAAAAACACACATTCTATAGAGTTTACCAGCATTTCATAGCGGAATGAAAGGTAACGCATGGAATAGTTTTCATTGGCCGTCTAACAAACATAAGCGGCAAGTGCCAGATTCCTTTCCGACAGCTCCTTGAAATTGAGGAAAGCATAAATCCAGCATCTGTATAATGAGAAGTTCAATGGTTATATAATATTTATTTAGTCCAGAATGACAAATACCAGCATGGAATAATGTCTGGAAAGCTGCGCCAGGAAATTGACAAAATGGCAACATGACCCCACGGTGTACAGGACAGGTTTGGTTATGAATATCTGCCACTGGCAAACTCATATTTTATATGAAAATCTTTTCCAGACACCATTCAACAACAAAGAAAGCCTCTACACAGAAGTTAAGAAAATAATTTTACACATTGTGGACATTCCTAGTGTCAAAAGTTCTTTATTTTTCTACCAGTAGTAATAAAATCCCAGAAAAGGCTCCATGAAGACAAATTAGGACGGCCAAAATGTTCAGAACAGCCAGCAAGATATGAGTAGGTTCTCACCAAGGTGCAAGAAGTAGCTGGTCCTTACCATAGCCCCTAGTGGTGGGGCTCAGGAGGGCTAGACTGGTGTCAACTGGGAGCTTTATTGGCCAAGACACAGTACCAGTCTTTTGACAAGTTTGCAATCAGTGACAGGCCAGGGGTCAAATCCTCCAGGTGGAGATACTGCCAATGGAACAACAGAAACATGAGTTGGGTGTAGTCAAAGGTTGCTGCCCGTCAGTGCAAAGGTAAATACGAGAAACAGCAACCATTTGCTCTGCCAGCAAGATATGAGTAGTTCTCACCAATGCTCAAGAAGAAGCTGGTCTTTTCCATAGCCCCTGGTGTTGGAGCTGGATTTGTGCAGCTGCTACTCCAAGAATAAATCCCTTTGGAGGGCTTCACTGGTGGCAACTGGATGCTTTATAGGCCAAGACAGAGTACCAGTCTTTTGACTAGGTTGCAATCAGTGACAAGCCAGGGGTCAAATCCTCTAGGGGGAGATGTTGCTAAAGGGAAAGAAAGAAGCGTAAGTTGAGTGTAGTCAATGGTTGATACCAGGTATAGGTAAGGACAAAGGTGAATACGAGAAACAGCAACCACTTGCTCTGCCGCCAGCAAGATATGAGTAGGTTCTCACCAAGGTGCAAGAATTAGCTGGTGTTTAGCATAGCTCCTAGTGGTGGGGCTGGATTTGTGCAGCTGCTACTCCCAGAATAATGTCCTCACGAGTCACTGATGGCCACTGAAAGCTTTATAGGCCATGACAGAGTACCAGTCTTTTGACAAGTTTGCAATCACTGACAGGCCAGGGGGCAAATCCTCCAGCTGGAGATGTTGCTAAAGGGAAAGATAGAAGCGTAAGTTGAGTGTAGTCAAATGTTGATACCAGGTATAGGTAAGGACAAAGGTAAATACGAGAAACAAACAGCAACCACTTGCTCTGCCGCCAGCAAGATATGAGTAGGTTCTTCTCACCAAGGTGCAAGAAGTAACATGTGCCTACCATAACCCCTGGTGGTGGGGCTGGATTTGTGAAGCTGCTACTCCCAGAATAAATAGCTTCTCAAGCTACAGAGGTCAGTCAGGGTTTATTTTAAAACACATTTACTGCTTGTTATTAATATGCAAATACTGGAATGTCCATAGTCTGGCGGAAGGCCACAGGTTTAATTAGGACAGTTGAAATGGCACTTTCTGGATGTATTTATTTATTACAGACTATTTTGTAGCACCGTGAATTAATGCAGATTATCTGTACGTTGCTGGCATATGCTTTTGTGCAAAAAGAACCTCCACAAAGGTGGGCATGGACTCATAATTAAACACAATACTGGTTCTCTTTAACAGAGATATCCCAGCATAGTTTAATGAGCATGAACAGTTGCAGCAATCCATATCCACCAATCAGTTACTCCTTAGGTATTAGATAATTTCTGATGGATTGCTGTACTTTGTAGATCTCATTGCACATGTCTCATTAATATCAGCAGAGGGGATCAAAGACGATAACAATTTTGCTTTTCCAGTAAGCAAATACATGTTTATTGCTGTACCATCCTATCCCCCTCGTAAAATGTATTCTAGGCTCGACCTCATTGTCATGTCTCCTCTCCTAACAGGTGGACATAGGGGGGACATTATCCCATTGTGTCCTAATGTAACACAAAACTATGCTTGTAAGCACACACAATAGGAGGTATTGAAGGGGACAGAGAGTCAGCATTCCCAAGCATCATTCTATTATTGTCCTTTGGATTCTACTGTCACATGTAATTGCAATAAAACTCGGCATGGGCTATTTAAAAAAAATGCACTGAGATGCACTATATAGATGTGAGCTAGCAGCATAGAAATGCATGGGTGGAAACTGGAGGAAAACATAGCGGCAGAAAGGTAGCAGCTCCATGCTCCTGTTTTCTGTAATACAGCATTCTCAGCGCCCCTTTACACATACACACAGACATAAGAGATGCCAACGTTTCAAGTGAAATGTGATCCCTGTAATTTATTTCTTTAGTACAATGTCTAGTTCCCTATTTGAGCCACTGCAACCAACACGTGTACACCCCGTATGGACCGGACCAGAGCCATTTTTAAAATTTTGCTAATGGCCTATTGATTGGGCAATAGCTTTGTCATTACCTAAAAGTAATATATAAAATAGTTTTTTTAAACAAACAACATTTTCTTTTGGTGATATTATTTTAGAATTTGCATCATTTTTATTACTTTACGGTCTTTATTTTTTATGCAATCCATAGAGAAAAAAAATAACAAAACTTAAAAAGCATATCTTTTTTTTCTCCTTTGATAAG
This sequence comes from Nanorana parkeri, assembly GCF_000935625.1. NCBI lineage: Eukaryota > Metazoa > Chordata > Amphibia > Anura > Dicroglossidae > Nanorana > Nanorana parkeri. The sequence continues at coordinate 468,876 of NW_017307281.1, read as the reverse complement.
TGTTAGTTTTAAAAAAACAACAACATTTTTACCGTAGATAAAAAGTATACATTTTAGTCTATAATTTGTCTCAATTTAACATGACCCAAAAATTTGGTTTCTGGCACAAAGCATTGCAAAAGTATCTACAAATGAAATAAAGGCTTTTTTCTTTCAGTTAAAAAATAAAAAATAACAAAGAAAGGGAATTCAAATGGAAAAAAAGTATTAATATTATAGGTTAGAAAATAATAAAGAGGAGAAGGGGAAAAGGGAGTCAAATAGGGTTCCTTAGGGCAAACTAGAAGTTAATAAGGGGATAAAAAGGAACAACTTTTTTTTGCATGTTGCTTTATTTGACATATATAGATGAAAGCTGCAGATGAGTGAAACAGAGCAGATATAAAAGTAACAATGTTACTTTGCATTTATCTTATGGTGAAACAATGTTTATCAATACTTAGTCCCGGTGCACACCCAGGCAACACCTCACCGCACAGCAATCATGCACGATTCCGCGCGGAGTGCCGCACGGTCAGCAGTCGCCTAGGTGTGCACCAATCGCGCAGTGGGTGCCGATATTAGTCTCGCCGAGCCGCATGTCATGTATCGCAAAAAAAGGTACTTCTACCTTTTTTTCTGTGATTGCCCCGCGGATATCACCCTATTGAAATCAATGTGGCCGTGCGGCAATCGCTGCCTGCATTGTGCAGGACCACGCGATCACGCGACGCGTTATCCCAGATTGCGTAGGTCTGCACTGATGGTCCATTTTTTGGACATAAACAGTTTAGAGAAGGACAGGGCGTACTACATATGCCCTGTGTACCTTGATTCATTTTTTGGGGCGTTTGTAGTATGCCCAGTGTCCACAATTGGTTAAAGGATATCAAACCCCAAAACTTTTTTTTTCATTTTGTATACAGTAGGCCAGCAGTAGGCATTCTCAGCAATCCCATCATGCCTCTGCTTCTGGAAGTCATGCCTGCCTCCCCCTTTCCAACCAGAGCTACACAGGTTGCTAAGAGCTCTTAGCAACCTGGGATACTCTGGCCGCCATCCTCCCCAGCTCACTGATGTCACTGGTTGCTAGGAGCTGAGTGGGACGCGGTGGCCTGGCAACCTGTGATGTCAGTGAGCTGGACGAAATGCCGAACAGAGGTACCAAGCAACCCCTCCCCCTGGTAATGTGCACCGCCAACACCACCCCTACCCCTCCGTAACATGCACCACCAGCACAACCCCTAGGGGCTCAGGCGGTGAAAATTGTAGGGACACCCCTGTCAAGGACAAATAGATTGAGTAAATCTCCCCACTGTGGAGCTGAATGAAAACCAGACAGATCTTCTAACCCATCCCACTCAACAAACTTTAAAAAAAAGTTTTGGCTTTAGATACAATTTGGGGCCACGGGCTGCTCAAAATCTGTGAAATATTACCAGTGTGTCATGGATAACAGGGATACCGGTGATACCAAATTTAATTAAACTCCGGTCTCCATGTTTTCTGCTGTGGTTCACAGAGATGCCATCAGTTGGGGTTTATTTATGAACAATTCACAGAGCCATTCTTCCTGCAAATATCTGTGTTGTTCTGTGTGAATAGAGGCAAAAATTTACATTCTCAATATGTTTTCTTTTTAGGTCAAATTGTCACATTATGGCCACTAGATGGAGCGGAGGAGCAAAAGGCTTAAATCCTTATTTCCTATGCTCCTCAGCTCCATCTAGTGGCCATAACGCAGTATTACATTACAGTACATTCAACCTGAAAATAAATTATACTAAGTATGTTCCCACGGAATGAACGTTCGTAGAGATTTGCAGGTTGAATGACTCTGTGAATTGTTTGTAAATAGACCCCTTAATGTGTCAGGGTTTGTTAGGAATAAGAAGGCTGATATTTTGGATATAATTAGTTTTCAGAAACCCAAAAAGCGCTAATACACAATTCTATTTCCAGATTGCTATTTTCAATATAAAGATATTTGCAGCTTCTTTAATACTTTCAGCACCTCCTTTTGCCAGCATTACTCAACATTTGGTCAGAGTAAACGTATTTTTGGGTGATCGTTCAGCTCCTCTGGGTTATAAATACTGTAGGAATTTGTATGTAAATCATATTAAATATGCCCGTGTTTACAGAATGTCTAATTAGGGTGTTTCATTTAGCAGGAAAGTGTTGGACGCCTGGCAGGCTCTTGTAAGTGACCGCAAGTTCTTTCCTTAGCCTCGGGGAATACATGGATGGAAAAGATTAAGAGTAGCATAAGTGTGATTGGCTGGGGCCTGTGGTATGTGCTGACAGCCCAATGACTGCGACAATCTGCTTAGTTCATCCAATATCTGCTCTCAAAACATCAACAAACTGCTGTAATTAACCACTTGAAGGCCATAGTGTTTCACCCCCTTCCTGGCCAGGCCATTTTTCAGTATTCAGCGCTGCGGTACTTTGACTGATGTTTATTCCGTCATGCAACGCTTTACTGAAACGATTTTCATACCATTTTTTGGGGACAGATAGAGCTTTATTTTGGTGGCTTTTATTCACCACTGGGGTTTTTATTTTTTACTATATAACAAAAAAAGTACCCTAAATTTTGAAAAAAAAACATGTTTCCCTATAAAATGTTATGAAACATTTTTTTTCACCCCAATTTTTTGGTAAAATATAAAAGTCGGGGTCACGTCGGGTAAATAGACACTAAACATGTCAACCTTTAAAATTGCGCGTGCCCGCAAAATCGCAGAAAACGACCGCAGCCAAAATTGGCCATAGGCGACGCTTTAAACGTTTTTACCGCTCATCAGTTTAGTGTCATCAGTGATTGATGGCCCTAGAATTATTGTTCTCACTGCGACGTTCGCGGCGATATGTAACATGTGCTGCATAATGGGCGCAATCGTCGGTTTCGTACATAGGCGCACCCGACGCATGTTTGTGCGTGCATCTGGGGGGCGGGGGACTTTAAAAAAATGTTTGTGTTATTTTTTTTTATTTTTTTTAGCTTCTTTATTTTTTTTAGCTTCTTTATTTTTTTTAATGCTGTAATTTTTTTTTTTTGACTTAACTTTATTGCTATAACATAGGGGACTAAGGAATCCCCTATGTAATAGCCAGTTCACCAAACAGGTCCTCTTTATGGAGACATCAGGGGTCTCAAGACCTCTGATGTCACCTAGGGACCCCCACAGAAGCTGATGAAGCACAGATCTGCTCCATCAGCTTCTCTCCGGTGTTCTGCACCGGAGAGTGACACTGAATGCAGGAAGTGATGTAATATACATCACTTCCTGCATTCGGGGACAAGAAGAGAGATCAAAGGGATGATCAAGTAATGATCATCCCTTTGATCTCCTGTTAGAGCGTCGCCGTGCCGGTCCCAGCCGCACCGGCCACATCGGAACACGGGACCGGCAGCGGCGGCGAAGAGACGAGCAGGAGGAGGTAGGGGGGGGGGGCGGCGCACACCCGCAGATCCTGCAAGCGATCGGGCGTCTCTAGAGACGCCTGACCGCTTGCATGTAAACAGCCATCGCTGGCTGTTTACATGCTGACGGTTTTCCCTCTCGTGTGCGGCGCTCAGCGCGGACACGAGAGGGGGGAGGGGCAGGACGTCTTAAGACGCCCTCCCGCTCTGAGCAGACGTCCATCTGGCCGTTCACAAACGGCCATGGACGTAAGGTAGTTAAGAACTAGAACTCTGGTCCGCGGATCTTTTATTGCAGGAACCAGGGCCGGTGCAAGGATTTTTGCCAACTCAGGCGAAGGTGCATTTTGAAGCCCCCCCCCTCCGGCGCGCGCACACACACAAACGCGCACGCTCACACACACTCTATACATTATTGCAGAATACCAGCAGTTACAGAGGACTACAAATCCCAGCAATAATTCATTATACAGGCTGCTTAATATATTATTGCAGGGATTTGGTGTTCATCTATAGCTGTGTTCTGCAGTGTGCCGCTTTTTTTTTTAAAAACAGGAAACATTAAAACAGGTCCCCCTTACCTAATTCTGAACCCTTGTAAGTTGCGGCAGCGGCGGCTCTGCGGGCGTGTGTCCGGCCTGTGTGGTGAGCGCGGCGTACGCGGCGTAACTCGTGTATGGAGCTGCGAACAGGCGGGCGTGAGAGGCGAGCGGGAAATTTACATTTTTGCCGACAAATCGACCATGAAAAACATTGACAACGTTTTCCATTGTCGATTTTAATCGACTAATTGTTGCAGCTCTATATTATTGCTGGGAGTTGTAGTCCTCTATAGCTGGTGGTATTCTCCATTGCGCTATATAATGATTATACTGCGCAATGCAGATTACCACTGACCAGTTATAGAGGAACTACAAATCCCAGCAATAATACATTATACAGCGCAATGGAGAATACCAGCAGCTATAGAGGAACAACAA
>NW_017307281.1:443602-462403 GCF_000935625.1 Nanorana parkeri | reverse complement strand
GGGAACTAGGGGCGGGGCCACTTACGTCACTCACTGACGTAGGACTTAGCCAAGAGGACGGCTCAGTGGCGCTCTTCCGGCTTCCCCATAACGCTGCCCTGGCTGGCCCGACATGTAAGTTGAGACTGAGAGACACTGCACAGGTCAGCGCCGCTGCGGCCGGCGGGGACTCGTCCTTCAGATGCCGCCAGCAGCGGCAGCCCAAACTGAGCTCGATTGGACGGCCGGAGCCGGACTTATGCCGGCGCCCGGCGACTGTCACTGTCAATTTTCCGCCCTGTTCCCTGGTGCCGTAAGGCAAGTGCCCATGTTGCCTTGCGCTAGCGCCGGCCCTGGCAGGAACTATTGCAGCTCAGACACAAGGATATTTGTAGGGCACATGACCTGACATTTTATGTTTATTGGTGATCTTTTTACTTTTTAAACTATTTCCATTCACTGTTATTAAATGATCTAGTCATCTAATAACAATCATTAGTACAATCTGTTAATCCTTACATCGTTAAAGTATTTCCTTTACCGGGACTCCCCCAACCCGCTTACTGGACAACAGAATAGGTATGAGATTTAAAGTGATATTTTTTATTCCTCGTTTTCTAGTGGGCCCCCGCCCCCTGCACGGGTGCCACCATCGTTCCAATGGAGGAGCCCGTGCGCGCTCGTTTCCACAGTGGCTGTGTGCGTCCATAGACACACACAGCCCTGTGGCAGGCCACGCCCCTTCCCTCTTTGACAGATGGCAGAAGGAGTCTATGGCTCCTCTGCCATCAGTATCCTCCCCCCCGCAACCCGGAAGTTCGGGGAACAAGAGATCGCTTCGGGATCCCTGTCGAGATTACATTACTGTCGAGATCCACCCAGCTGCGGGATTGATAGCTGGCTCTGCCTATCTAGAGGCAGAGCCAGCTTTGCCCGCCCCCTCCCAGTCCGTTCCACCAGTCAGTGCTGGAGGATCGGAGAGGGAAGGGGATTAGCCCTGAGTGACAGTCACGGCTCTCTGCAGGGATAGATCGAGAGGAGAGCGAGCGACGCTATGTGTTCGCTCACTTCCCGATCTATTGAGCCGACCTGTGACAGTTTCATTGTCACAGGTCGGCTAGAACTATGAGGTGAGTGATTTTCCTTTAAGGTAAAAAACGCCCAGACCTTAATGCTACTTTAACGGCTTGAACCAACCGGACTAAACCTTACAAACAAATACATAAAGTGACACTAAACTCTAGAGTTACATTTTGAAAAATACATTCAAGTACCCTAACTATTAACAAAAATGTATTATATATGTGTATCACTGGGCTGTGGATCCTCAAATCATCTCTGAATTGGTGCTGACACTGTCCTCCCTTCTGGAGGGGGCTACTTTTGTTCCTCATGGTCCCTGTGTGTGTTGTAAAGTAGTCACCACTCCAAGCTCACTCCAATGATGGACTACAATCTCATGTTTACTTTACTAATTTGTATTGAGATAGGAATAGTTCAGGCCTGGTGCGGACTAGGCCGGGGGGCAGGGTGGCAATTGCCACCCGTGCCTCTCCGATGCCATCACGAGTGGCCACTTGACCCTTGCTGCCAACTGCACCTGGCCCGCCGCAACCGATGCGGCTCTGTGATCGGTGCGGCCGCTGCTCCTCAAGGTGGTGCTCGGGAGGCCCCAGCGGGCGGCCCTCTAACATGCCTGATTAGAGGGCAGCGTCTACCTGGTCCAGCCAGCCCGGATCGCCTTGGCATGAATGTAGGGCTTCAACAACTAATCGACTAAGTCGATTATAATCCATGATTGAAAAAGTTGTCAACATTTTCAATCATCGGTTAATCAGCTTTCGATTAATTGGCCCTGTTCACCCCCCCACATGGTGCTCTATAATGTATTGCTGGGATAGTGGGATTTGTATTCCTCTATAGCTGATGGTACATTGCGCTGTACTGTATATTATACAGAGCAATATACCATCAGCTATAGAGGAATACAAATACCAGCAATACATTATACACTGTATGTATAATGTATTGCTGGGATTTGTTGTATTCCTCTATAGCTGGTGGTATTCTGCATTGCGCTGTATAGGGAACTACAAATCCCAGCAATAATACATTATACAGCGCAATGCGGAATTCCACCAGCTATAGAGGACTACAAAACCCAGCAATACATTATACAGCGCAATGCAGAATACCACCAGCTATAATGTACTATTGCTGGGATTTGTAGTCCTCTATAGCTGATGCTGTTCTGCATTGCTGTATAATGGTATTGCTGAGAATTGTAGTTCCCTATAGCTGTTGGTAGTCATTATTGCTGAGATTTGGAGTCCTCTATAGCTGATGGTATTCTGCATTGTTGTGTAATGTATTGCTTGGAATTGTAGTTCTCTATAGCCAATGCCATTCTGCAATGCTGTACAATGTATTTCTGAGTTAGTGGTAGAACTACCAGGGTCGCAGCAGTCATGCACGCGCACAGCCCTGACGAGGCATCCCTCCACTACCATTGTGCTTTAAATTTCCTAAACCGATAGATACATTCACACTACTGTTACATGGATGGCAAAAGTGGCAGACAGGGGCGGGGAGAAGGCGGGGAAGAGGGAGAGCAGGAGGGGGGCCAAGTTGCTGCACCATGGACCTCTGGGTTGTACTTGCCCCGTGGGTTAAAGTTTCCAGTCAGCTGCTGGTTCAGGCTGTACCAGATGAGTGTGAGTACATATCCTAATACAAATTAGCTAACTTAACCTGACATTGTAGTCCATCCCTGGAGTGAGCTTGGAGCGGTGACTACTTCACAACATACACAAGGACCATGGGGAACCAAAGTAGCCCCCCTCCAGAAGGAAGGACAGTGTCAGCACCAATTCAGAGATGATTTGAGGATCCACAGCCCAGTGATACATAAATAAGATACATTTTTGTTAATAGTTAAGGAACTTGAATACATTTTTAACATTTGGCTCCAAGTTTAGTGTCACTTTAAACAACCCGGGACACCGTTCAACCTGGAAGTGGATTGGTGCTGGACCTTGGAGCTATAAGTCTGTAGGGCACAGCGTTGGAGATAGGGTGACTTTTGCAGTGATAGCTGAAATATTAAATACATTTGACAACAAAACTCCAGCTTTACTCTTTTTTTTTTAATTGGCCAGCATTATTAAAAATAAAGCAAAAAAGATATTGTTTTCTAAACAATGCTGGTCAATACATTTAAAATAAATAAATAAGTAAAGCTGTGCGCATTATTTTCAAAATAGTAATAGTAAAATATTCACAATCTTTCATCTGAGAATGGGATGAAAACTCTGTTATGGCACATTCCACCACTGTGCTCTATTATTGGAGAACCTTCAGTCAGTACTCTGACCTAATGAAACAGTTTTAAAGTCAACACCTGCTGTCTTGAAAAGACATAATCGTTTTTAAAGTGTATCATCTTTTCCTGTCCTGCTCCTATTTTTTTTTCCTTCGGTAAGTTTTGTCTATCAGCGTTGAATGTTTTAACAGTTGATCTTTCTGGAGGTGTTGATTTTCACCTTGGGATGTAATCAAAGTGAGGTCATTTTGAAAGGGAACGGTGATCTCATGTTTCAATTAAAATTCCTGTCTCCAGCTGCAGGTTATGAAATTTCGTTCAGAGGTCTTAGCTTTGGGTTAGCGCTCAGACACACATTACAAGACTGTTTACTACTTCTGCAGAGAAAATACTTTATCTGAATATAATTATGTGACATTATTTAATATTGGAGGTTTATGGTCTACAGGAGATGGACACATGGGCACTGCTGTTGCTGGCTATGTTTTTGAAATTCCATAGCGATCTTCTTAGTCCTGGCTTTACCTAGTGAGTCACTAACCCGGAACAAGCATGCAACCAGTAAAGTCTGAACATTCTGAACCCCTCTATATTCGTTCTAAGTCACTGACTCACATGGCACAGAAGCCAGGAAAACAGTGATTGCCCTGGAGCCCTCACCATTAAATTCAGAAAGCCAACTATGCTAGCTCCCATTCCTCTATCCTCATAGGTTCTATTTAAGTTAAAGATGACCTGTAATTATTTCTTATCTATATATTTGCTTATTAACCAACTCGACACTACAATCCCCTTTGAGTGCCAGGAGTAAGTGGGAGGACGACCTAGGCCCTATTACAGACGACAGCTGGATGGGTGCTGTGACGGCTGTTCTCTCAGTTTCTTGGTCCACGTCTCATAGACTTACCCAAATATTTATCTTGCACAGGACCTATCGTACCCCTGAGTTCCTGTTCAAAATTGGGCCTTCTTGTCCAAAATGTGGTTTTCGCCAAGGATCCCTGATACATTTATTGTGGGGATGTCCTAAATTTGTCCGATATAGGGATGCAGTGCTTAAGGTTATTTATTCTGTCTTCGGTATACTGTTAGATAACACACCCAGAGTCTGCATATTTGCAATTTTTTATATCCCTTGGAGGGATTTGTACCTCAAATTGGCTATACACGGAGCCTTATTTACCGCTAGGAGACTGGTGGCAAGGAAATAGATATCCACCATCGCTCCCTCATTATCCGAATGGGTCTCTGAGTTAGATAAAATTGTAATGTTTGAACCCATTACCTATCAATATAGAGGGATTGGTGTTTTTACTCTGGGCCAGATGGCTACACTATTGTACACATTAAGGGCACTCCAGAATTTCTTGATGTTATTATTATTATTTACACATATGAGGGTCGTATATGTGAGCTCAAAATATAATTTGACTAATCCAGGTCCAAGTCTCTATGGTTTTTCTTTTTATTACATCAGTATTGTAAATGTTTATATATGCCTAGGTGATTTGACCAAAATGAGTAAGTTCTTGGATACTGATACACCAAATTTTTGGTGTTAATAATTTTTTTGGTTGTTGCTGTATTTATGTTATATTTGTTGTTATATATTTGTCTTTTATATTGTCTGTTTAAAGAAAAACTTAATAAAAACTATCTGATATAAAAAAAAAGATGACCTGTACTGTGGAAGCTGTGCCTAGAAGTCAAGTATTGGGCAAAGGACAAGTCACCAGTATTTCCTATGATCTCCCCGCAGCTGATCTTTTTACTGACTTACCATGTCTTGTTACTAACTGTGACTTGGTGTGGAGGCGGCCATGTTTGTAGAGGAGCAGGGATTTGCTTCCCATGTCAAAGCGTCCCACCTTGTGACTGGAGATCATGGGGTAATGAGCAAGAAGCAGCAGAACAAGTGCAAAAAGCACAGATCCACAGGTTGGTTAGAGAGATTCAAAGTAAATACTGACACAAATAGAAACAACAAGAAACAGAAACAGCAAGATGTAAGAACACCATTCATTGAAGCAGAGAGAATAACTAGGGAGAATAGTCACAATGCACAATAGGTATGTGAAAGCCAATCTCCCAGGTGGAGTGAAAAGCAGGAAATTTGTTTTGTTTTTTAAAGCAAAGATGTACTCACAGGAGCATTGTAGATTAATCATTTGTATGACCTCCGTAAGATTCAGAGCAGAGGGGTTAAGCCACTTTTGGACGATAAGGAGTTTGGTGATGTATAGTATGTGGGTGGCTATAGTTCATGAAGTAGGTGGTAGATCTTCCAGCCTGATGTGGAGCAGAGCTGATTCGATGTAAAGGGAAATAAGTTGGGGAGTAAATTGAGAGAATACATGGAAAACTTGGCTCCAGTATGAACGTAATGATTTACAGTGTTGCAGTATATGGGCTAGAGAGCCAACTTCTCCACATGCCCTCCAATAAACCGATGAGTTTGCTCTAGAAAACTTTGTATGAGTTGTAATACCACCTGTGAATGACCTTTTGGTAGAGTTCCCAGTGGGTAGCACAATGGGAACCAGCATTAGATATTCTGAATAATAATTGCCATTGTGAGGATTCCCATCTCTTCGACTGTCCCTTACCTCTTCCACCAGGGGTGCAGTAATGATGGGAAGCCACAGCCACACTCCCTCGCATCTTCCCAGACATTGAGGACTGTGGCTGTTATGTGAGGAATGTAAGTGGCAAGTGCTACTGTGCTCTGTATCGCTGAGCTGGTCACAGAGAGATCTTTCTTAAGGTGTATGGCCACCTTTATCTCTCCACCGGCTCAGTGATTAAAATCACGGCGCCCGCTGTTGCAGTTTCGGTGTTGTGCTAGGAGTGATTAGGGTGTTCCCAGGCACACCCAGTACCCCCCATGCACACGCCTATGCTCACAGTCAGTAGCCCTATTGGATTATGATAATAGGCCAGGATCAAAGCTAAAGGCACATAAGATTGCTAAGATCCCCAGAAGTGTTTTTTTGAAATAAATGTTATAAATATATGCAGCTATTCTGCGACAGACTAGTATGCTGGTTTTACAATGTATGTATACATGATATCCTACCTTGGAATGTCCTGATTTTGATCTTAATAGACTGGAATCAGAGTCTCATTTGCAATAAGCCTCTCATTGGCCAGAGGTTAGTATGACATAGGATAATGCCAACCCACTCCTTTGGCCATTTATGTCCCATTGAGCAGATTTCCCTTCATTTCCTGTCCCATAGCCACAACAGGAAGTGACAGGAAATCCCTCCAAAGTGAGAAAAATTCCTGGTTGTCACCAGGATCAGCAGAGCAAGTGTTCCCATTGGGACCATTCAGGGGGAAATTGGGAGGACAGATCTTGTAACCAAGTGATCCCCGCATGTTTCCAATGTTTCAGATCCTCTCCAGATTCCTAGTCTGGAGACTACTCAAAATGTGTGATTTTCTTTTATTCTCATGGATAGCAGTCATCAGGACAAACAGAGAGGGTGAATCTCCATAATGAAGAAAAAGACAACAATAAAAACCTGACAGTTGTTCTAATCCCTCGCCACTCATTCCCTCTCCACTCTATCCAAAACTAAAACAAGTTTTGGTTTTATAATTTTTTTGCCCCTGGTACGGGAAACTGTGGACATTTGTATCCATTGAGAAAAACCACAAAGCAGAAGAGGACTCAGGCAAGAGTATGTCAGATGTGATGATTCTTCGGGTGGCTTTGCTCTGTAGGAGGGTGAAGATTCTATGTTGGGGTGTAGGGACAGGTATACAATCTCTTGTACCCTGTTCCTGTATGTTACGGTCTCTGAGGAAAGTATCTAAATGCTTTTTGAATGATTCAATACTCTCAGCTGATACCACTGCTTTAACTGATCTCACTGAAAAAAATTGCTTTATTTTGGTTACATTCAGTCCTGGCCACCAAGTATGATCCATCGCTGTGCCAGCATTACCATATTCACAGCGATCACAGAGGAAAGCGAAGTTCATAGAAGTGCATCAGGATGGAAAACAGATCAGGTTGTGAACTTCGGCAGAATGTTGGTTGTGATCCACAGCAGGACATACTTGTCTCTGCTGAAACTGTGTATCCAAAGTATCTTGGCAGCTCAGCTCTAAGTGTCTGTGAAACCTGCATCTTTCTATAGTATTTCTGTCTGGAGAACATCTGCTGCCCCTGCCAGCTGTTCCAGCTCTTCCTCCTGAGATGTCGCCCTCCTGACATTTCCAGTGGGCGCTGATAATATTACATCTCTGGACGCCCAGATTCAAAATACATACTCTTCATTTTATCACAAGCTTGCCGGCTCGGACAGAAGGTAAAGTCCTTGTCTCTAGTCCTCATCTAAATGGATGGGGGTAGGCTAGGTGATGTTATCCTAAACTACACCAGGCAGTTTTATTCAGTTAGTAGCATTAGATTAACCTATTGTGGGCTGATATGGAAAATGTCACCAATAGTTTTTTCTCTTGCTATTGAAAAGAGTAAAATGACCTGTGTAAAACGTCATTGTTAAATGGAAAATCTTTATTTTTTATGTTTATATGTTTATTTATGCTTTATATACACTCACTTTATTAGGTACACCTCTACAAGTGCTCGTTAACACAAATATCTAATTAGCCAATCACATGGCAGTAACTCAATACATTTAGGCATGTAGACATGGTCAAGATGGTCTTCTGAAGTTCAAACTGAGCATCTGAATGGGGAAGAAAGGTGATTTAAGTGACTTTGAACATGGCATGATTGTTGGTGCCAGACGGGCTGGTCTGAGTATTTCAGCAACTGCTGATCTACTGGGATTTTCATACACAACCATCTCTAAGGTGTACAGAGAATGGTCCGAAAAACAGGAAATATCCAGTGAGAGGCAGCTCTCTAGGCAAGAATACCTTGTTGATGCCAAGGCAACAGTAACTCAAATACCCACTCGTTACATCCGGGTATGCAGAAGAGCATCTCTGAACACACAACACATTAAACCTTGAAGCAGATGGGCTACAGCCACAGAAGACAACACCGAGTGCCACTTCTGTCAGCTAAGAACAGGAAACGGAGGCTACAGTTTGCAAGGGCTCACCAAATTTGTAAAATAGAAGATTGGAAAAACGTTGGCTGGGCTGATGAGTCTTGATTTCTGTTGTGACATTCCGATGGTCGGGTCAGAATTTGATGTAAACAACATGACAGCATGGATCCATCCTGCCTTGTATCAACGGTTCAGGCTGGTGGAGCCTCACATCATGGATGTGCAGCTGACAAATCTGCAGCAACTGTGTGATGCTATCATGTCAGTATGGACCAAAGTCTCTAAGGAATGCTTCCATCACCTTGTTGAATCAATTCCACGAAGAATTAAAGCAGTTCTGAAGCCAACCCAGTACTAGCAAGGTATACTTAATAAAGTGGCCAGTGAGTGTATATCACTTCGCAATTTCGACAAAAAGTGCAATGAAAAGTTTTGTCACTCTATCAAATTGCCACATGTACCTTTGGGCCCCTTTCACACAGACGCCTCTCAGTTACAATCAGCGGATCCCCTGCTGATTGGAGCAGTTTGGATTGGATGTTACTATCGTGACATCTGTGTCCGTTCAGTTTTTTTCCTAAATCCTGCGAAGGAAGACAAAACTGAACTTACCAGACCCATGTTGGTCTATGGGGAGTCAGAAGTAAGTGGACATGTGTCAATTTACATCAGATTACCCTGATCCATCACAATCAGGTCCACCAAAAGGGAACTGTGTTCTGTTTTGTTTTCTGGACCTAGACGTAGTTGGGGGTAAGTGGTGAAAATGGAGGCAAGTCCATTTAGATCCAGCTACCCATAGACTAACTGTCACGTACAGTACCTTGGCATGAACCTGGAGTGATGGGGGTGGCCTTTTCTCGTCCAAGCATCCCTGATTGTGGAACAGAAAGTGTAAGGGCAAACAAGGGCACAAGTACCAGTAGATGCAGGAGCTGCTGAAGATACCAGGACTGGCGAAGCAGACAAGTGGATACAGGAATCGGCGAATGGAGATAACAACCAATGGATGATGGTGATGATGCCAGCAGTGATGCAGAAGATAGCAGAGTCGGGCCAAGCTGGATTGGTAACTTGTGAGCGATGCAGTACAGGTAAAGGATGGTACCGAATCAGGAGACAGCAACAAGATAATCAGATAAAAGACAGGAACAGACAGGAATCAGATAATTAGCCAGGTCGTAGGGCAGGTAGAGATCAGTAGAGTCTGGAGTCAAGCCAGGTCAACACAAGGAGCAAAAGCAGGAGTCAGGAAATCAGTAACTGAAGATCACTCAGCACTGCACACATGTAGAGTGCAATCTTACATAGGCTGTTTGGCGCCATGGCTTGGCATGGGCGTGCACACGCTACCCTGTATGTGCAGCGTTATGCATGTAGGCATAAGTCCTTGTCCACAAGCAGGTGTGCAGTTATGCACAATGTTGGCACCGTAGTGTTTCCCATGCACATGCATCTGCACAATTGTGTTATGCACATTGGCCGGTATTCTCTGGCACTAAGATTGGGCTTCCAATCAGATCCGACCGAAAAACTGACAGATGGACCTGATCAGACCGCCCATTAGTGTTCTCACAACCACCGAATTATGAGTGCAACGATGTTTTCGTTCAGTGCTGGACTGAAATAATACTTTTTCCTTTTTCTTTGTTCTATTGATTTAGTGTTGACTTTTACTAACAAATACTTTAATACCCTGTACAGTTTTAATATTCCCTACTAGCAGTTCAAAATGTGTTAGTGGGTTTGGGACGGAGATTCCTATGGCAGCTTCATATTTTAAAACAAGGGTTTTATATTCAGGGGAACATTCCTGTGGCGAGTTCTGTTTTTCTTGTCTTTCTGTCAATCTTAAGACTGCCTTAACACTTACTAAAGATTCAGATCCTTATATGCCGTTCTCTGAACATGCGGGACGTGTCCGCACCCCATCACCCTGCTTTCCATTGCTCTGTAGGACTAGTTGCCAGGATCTGACTGTGTTCTGCTGTCAATTATGTTCAGTCTTTGTTTTTTTTTATCACTGCTTTAATAATCAGAGTACAATGGAGAAGTGTGACCATCTAAGAATGAATCTGTTACACAATGTCACGGTATGGCGGCTAGACTGCTACGTTTATTTTCTTCTTGGATATTTTATAGTTGTTTCTTTGGAGTTACTTTTTCTGGATGTGCCCAGCCTTTGTTAATATTAAATCAGACATGGGCAGCTTACACTTCCTTGTATCTGGCTCTGGGCTCACTATCTTACAGCTAGACAAGAAAATCAGAACAACAGATGCGATACAACAAAGTTAACATTTTCCAGTATGCTGACAATAAATTACATTTGCTCAAGTGTCATACAAACAGGGGCTTCCACAATCCCATTTGCTGTATCTGATTGTTACCTATAGGGGAAAACATCCTTATCCAAAAGCCAACCAACCACTTTTCAGATTTAAAGGAACATCATCAGGCATTTTGTGCTTCATGTACATTCCCAACCATGCTGCAGGAACAGATGGTACAACCTCGATGTGTGTTTCTGAAAGTCCAGCAAGAGGACCTTGGTTGGTACTTTATAGACATGGGCAGTGGCAGTCCTCCTACTACTGCTTCAGCACCACTACAGAGTACCTGAGCTGGTTGTCTTACAGCTGGGAGTGCTACCTGTCTCAAAAAGGAGGATCACAAGGGAGCATCAGTTTTTAGCATTGTGTGTTGGAACGAGGTAGGGTGTCTACTGCTTACCCTTTAAATGTGGGTTCATATTGTAAAAAGAAATCTCAATGGTAGCTTATAAGAGGCAGCCATGAGCCATGTAAGGAGAACTCACTTCATTGTGAGAAAGGGGAGATTTCACTTGGCATACAAGTCTACGTAGCGAAGCCTTGATTACCACCATGTGTTTGGACTGTTATATACTAGCAAGAAAGGTCATACGTCCATTCTCGTTACGCATCACTAAATTGACTCTGACATGTCAAATCCTACAGGATCTATATTTCATAGCTAGTAAAAAAAGATGATTATACTTTATCCGCTGTGCTTTAGCTTTTTTTTTAATATCTCGAAGTATGTGAAATGTAGAAGGCCTATTTTTGGAATGTTCTGATTCAGATTCTGTGACTTAAGTGTTTGTGTTCCTCTGACCTAAAGTTCAGTATACATAAATGGGATATCTGATCTGATATTCCATCAGAAGGGATCAGACTGTTTAACACTTGCACATTACTGGCCATGGTCAATGTTATTTATCTTTTTTGTAGGTTATGGTTTTCAAACTTATGTTTTATGCTCTCTCTCCTGAGTGCACTTCTACAAAACAAAGGAGGAGATTGGATGATATCTGTATGTATTGGGTAATAGCTCCACAGGGGCCAATAAAAGGTTGATTGCTCTTTGCTGCTCTTCTCACCTCCATACATCTGTCCAGCTGAGTTTCCCAGCACATCTCTAGCACTGTTCTCATTTCCTTGCTAGTGGCCTGATCCCCATACTGACCAGCATGGCTTTAATAATAGACCTGCCATATGCCCCTAGACCCCAGAGATGCCAAAGATCTATATCTAACATATCTCAGAACAGGGCACCAGGATGGTACCAATAAAGTATCTGCTTTTAGGAAAACATGACACACTATGAGACACCAATACCTTTCAGGTACACTCAAAGCAATGCGTCATTACCTCCATGAAAAACAGTGTTCTGGAAAATAACTGGATACTTGTTCCCTATTAATGCTTACATTCATTTCTCATGGTTCTTCATGGTCACAACTATCCTGACTTAATGACTCCTAACCCATTGATTTCAAAACTCCTATAGTAGAGAAGTGTTCACATAAAACCTAATAACATAGCTTAGTTTTAACTATCTAGATTTGTTTAGCCCTGAGATTTACATACTATTGGTATATTTGCTGATGATACAGTCCTGTGTGATAGACATCCCTCCTTACTTAGTAAGCAAAGGTGTGGAATGATGATCAAAACCATTCTGTGAGAAGATCCTAATATGGAGAGCTTCTGCCGAGAATACTATTATGTTTAGGGCACCCAGACCTGTCAGTGATAAATCAGCCATGCACCATCTTATATGTCCAAGAAGGTGGATCTGCATAAGTCTGCATGTATAAATTTCTGACATGCCACAATATCAGTGGCGACTCTAGGAACAATATGTAGGGGGGGCACATAAGATACAACAGTCAAATCTGGGGGGGCACTAATAATTTTCATTGCATGTTGCAACCGCTGGGCACCGATGAGCTGATTTATATCTTACTGTGAGGAGCCCCACACACTGCATGACAGGCTCACAGTCAGCTACGGCCACAGTGCGGGCTCAGCAACTTCAACGTCAGCAGCAGGGGGGCGGGGCTGACAATACAGCTACATCCAGATCTCTACAGACAGTCTCTGGAGCTGCTCGTATACCAGTACTGGAGCCACTGCACTGCTGCTTAATTTAGCGGGGGGGGCACACGGGGGGGGCAAAGCATAACACAGGGGGGGCAATTGCCCCCCTGTAGTGACGCCTATGCACAATATACAGCAACAGCAGGATTTTTCAAATAGGCTGTGACTTTTATCATTAAAGAGCTATCCTTTGGCTCTAGTCAGTAACTTTGACCAGGCTGAGATCATGTCAGCAGTCTGCTGCAGGCAGGAGGAAGCATTTCTTTAGTCTCCTACTCCCCAGTGATTGGACTGCAACAGGGGCTTATCTATCTCAGACATTTGTGAACATAGCCAAGCACCAGGACTTAAATGACTGTATCACCTGATAATAGGTCCACTGTGGACAGTGGAGAGGATGCATTCAGAGCACAAGAAACACCTTAGTCATCTTGTCTTACGGCTCCAGTTCCTCCAACACCCCCAATACTTTCCTGTTTTGCATAGTAATATGGGTGCTCCCCATCAGATATGCTTTAGTCTAAGAGACCTTTGCAATGTGGTTTCTATCCAAGGACTGGGCCATCAGCATCAGTCAACTATTCAGAGAGTGGACCTGCTTCAGTCCTATATCACAGACTCTTATTTGCCCTCTCTTTACAGATCTGAGAGACTCCCTGAAATCCAGACTTCTCACTGAATCATCTTCAGTGACTATTACCACCCCAGCAGACGTGGGAAAAGGTCCAGACTTGATCCTGTTCACCATTACACAACCTAAGACAATTCAACACCTTCTTTAGGGTAACTGGAGCCTTTAATTTGTTTTATTTTTGGATGGCCACAGACCACCACCAGAAGCAAGCTATTGCCTATAGCAGGGGTAGGCAAACTCCGGCCCCAAAGCTGTGGTGCAACTAAAAATCCCATTAAGCATTGCAAGACTCTGATAACCACAGGCAAACGCAAATGCATTATAGGATTAGTAGTTTCACCCCAACTAGAGGGCCAGAGTTTGCTTACCCCTGGCTTATAGGAACCCTGTTTTATTTCAACAAGGAAAATGTGGGATAGTGTCTCTGTATTATTCGTTTTTTCCCTGTATGTGTAAATGTAGTGTGCATGTACACATAACTTGTACATAACAGTACATCTCTATATTTTTTTCCTTGGATTTTCTGCAAGAATTTAGATAAACAGTAGCTAAGCATTTGCAGAAGGTGTGCTCCGGGTGATAAACCTGGTAAGATGGACAAATCAAAGAACATATGATTTTACGGTATGGAATTTATTGTATCTGCAAAATATCTGTCCCTGCAAAACTCCATCAAATCTTCCACCTGATAGGGGGCAGGGCTGATCCAAAGTTCAACCCCCCCCAATTCCAGATCCCAATTAGACCAAATCAATAGATAAGTAAGGGCCATACACACTTTCCCTGTCCAGCTCTCAGCAACCTGGGATGCTGTAGCTGGCGTCCGGCTTAGCTCCTGGCAAACAGTGATGTCACTGCCCAGGAGCTGGGTGGGATGCCAGCCAGAGCTGGGGGGCAGGGAGATGATGCAGATGCATACTCCCAGGGCCGGCCTTAGGGGTGTGCGAGCTGTGTGGCCGCACAGGACGCCATGGCAACAAAGGCGCCAGGCGGCCGACACAGCTCGTCCTCGGGGCGGCTTCTCATTGCTGGCCATCATCATGACAGCGCTCCCTCGGCCGCCCTCCCCCGGGGTGATGGGGAAAGAAACCGTGCCCGCAGCTGTCAGGATGGCCGAGCAGGGAGGAGATCGGAGCCGCTGTCATCCTGTCAGTTTCAGGATGACATCGGCTCTGTGCGTGGCAGAGCGGGGGATCTGTAAATATCAATTATGTTATACCAGTATGTTATGTCATTCATACCAGTTATGAATGAACAGGCTGTGATTTACATCACAGCCTGTTCATTTAAGATTTCCTCAATGGGGAAAAGCACTCAGTATAGAGGATCCTCCCCATTCAGAAATTGCTGATAGTAAATATTTTACTATCAGCATTTTCTGAATGAATGGGAAGCCTCTGTACTGAGTGCTTCCTATTCATTGAGTGCTGAGGCTGCAGAAAAAGTCCTCAATTTCTTTTCTATTTTAAAACAGAAACAACAAAATGTTTCTTCCTTTTGTCCTCATCCAACCCCCTCCTTTTTTTTAATACTATTATCACTCCTCTTTTTGGCCTATACTCTGTTCACCCCGTAACAGTCCTCCTTCTTCCACTTCTAATGCTTCAAAACGTCTTATACAGACAAGAAAACCTCTGTGCAGAAGATCTTGCCAAAACAGAGGCTTCCAACTGAGATTCTGTGTGAATGAATGCCAGATACTGAACTGTTAGTTTATAAGCTTGTATATGGGTTTTTATGCCCTCATATTCTATTTAAACCATTGATGGTGAGTTTTTCAACATATGTAATGTATTGAACTGGTAAAAAAACCATTTGCCTTGTTTTTCACACAAAAAAACGTAATAGAAGTTTTAACAAGTTTTGCCTGGAGTTGGGCTTTAAGGAACTACAAGAATGCTTACCAGTAATAAAAGTTACAGTGAATTAGCTATATTGCAATTACAAATAATTATGTTCACTTTGATATCCAGGCAGTGTTTAAACGATATCATGATTTTTTTTGTAATGTATTTTTATTTATTACAGGTATTTATATAACGCCAACAATTTACACAGTGCTTTAAATACTGCACATTTACATCAGTCCCTGCCCTCAAGGAGCTTACAGTCTAAGGTCGCTATCTCACATATATACAGGGCCGATTTAGACAGGAGCCAATTAACCTTCCAGCATGTCTTTGGAGTGTTGAAAGGGAACCCACACAAACACAGGGAGAACTTGCAAACTCTTTGCAGATAGTGTACTGACCAGAATTTGAACCAGGAACCCCCAGTGCTGCAAGGCAAAAGTCCTAACCACTAAGCCACTGTGATGCCCATGATAGTGGCGTCACTAGGGGGTGAGGGGGTGCGGTCTGCACCCCGGTGACACGATTGGAAGGGTGGCACTAAAATTACTGATTGGGGAAGGTCCCCTCCTCTGGCTGTGCATGCGCGATGACGTCATCACACACAATCACAATCACTTGCAATGACATCACATTGAGGTGTCACCCGCTACCCGCTCCGGGTGACACTAGGCTTTGAAAGGCCCCAGCCCATGATATCTTTACTTTTGTTTTATCAAGTACATTCCAAACTAATACGTGATATGAGATAAGGAGGTGATGATTGGCCAATTTTGCTGAAGCCTTTGAATGTGTATAATCTCCATTCATATATAAGAATTATAATAGGGACTTGTTTGGGTTGGATACTAGTTTGTTTGGCCTGCACTTCCCTCCTTTATAGGAAATGATTTATATGTGTTATAGATTTTTGTGGTGCAGGTTATTTTTCCCATTTTACCTTGAGTAGAATCTGTATAATAATGCATTGTTCTTCATTTGAAATAGTCTGTTAGGCCTGTTACTGCTAAAAAACCCGCAAAAAAGCCTATTCTGACCAATAATTGTCCACTGTATGATACTCATTAGATTCTCAAGTATGCAAGAAATAGCAGCTGACCTCGTTGCTATGAGTTCCGTATGCAACTGTTGGCGGCACAAGCAAGCAAGTTAAAAAACCTTTCCTGATCGCTAGCTTTCTACAGCTGAACCACGCGTGTGCGCGATGACGTCATCGCGCACGCTCGGCAGTATTCTGATACCTGCCGGCGGCCATCTTGGTGATGGTGGACACCGGCAGAGAGAGGAAGGGACAGTCACCCGGCGGGATAAGGTATGCCGCCGGGTCCATGACCGAGCGCCCGACTTTTCAGAGGGGGGTGACACCAAAATGACTGTGAGTCATTTTGGTGTCACCCCAGCAATTGTGTCACCCGGGTGTGGGCCGCACCCCCCTTGTGACGCCACTGAGGTGTTGGGACTCCGCTCTAACTTTCCTGGCTATGTACTTGTACTGTGTCAGTGAGAAAATATTGAAGCCACAGATAGTCAAGCAGGTACCATGTTCAGAAGGAGGCCAGGAATGGCAACTCATATTCTACAACCCTTCCCCTTTAGACTGTATCACTTTCAACACAGACGTACCTTTTAAGCAGTCTCGCTCTGAATTCAACGTGGAAAAAATGTTGGCAATACAGCAGCATAAGCTGAAATGTACTGAATGTATTGCTGACATTCTGATGTGTACTGATACGTCTTTTCAGCTGTAGATGGCGGTGTAGAGCAATGTTAGTTTCTCTATATGCATGCTTATCTATGATACACAGGAAGTTTTTTCCTATATATTTGTTCCCTGCATAATGTTGTATTCACATGTAATGTCCTTCTAAGCAAGTAAAACCTAATTCAGCATTCCACAAGATCTCAGTGCTTCTTCTAAACACATAACCAACAAAAAAAAAATACCCATCAAGGTTAATTAAATCCAGTTGGACTGGCAGCCTTAGACAAGCAATAGGGGCTTGGCTGTAAATTGGAAAAGACACAGGTGATATACACAGCACAGCCAGGGGAATTTGCTTTCAAAGTGTTTTTTGGCTTGGTGTTATGTGCCACTATCAGCACAAGAGAGCTAAGACTAAAAATTATTTTACAGATCATGTTTCGGGGAGACCGGGCCAAGTTTTTTAAAATCCTTTTTGATATAAACACAGTAGTGAAAGAGTCAGACACACAGCCGCTATCTGCCACCATGGCTCCGTGCCTCGCTGAATACTTGCGCCTTTGTTATTCAGGCGATCACTTTCAGACTCAAACTTTCCTTTTTATCAGTGTTGATAAGCCCTCTCATTCCTTTCACAGGAATGGCTGAGAAAACTGAATAGGCCTAAAGAATTGTTATCACACTGGGCCTCTGAAGAAGCAAGGGTATCAGTAAAACGTGAGGGAGATGCTTATCTTAAACCTTGCATTGAAAGGTGATGTGAGCAGCTTGAGAAAACAGTCTTCGCCCCTTCAAAGACATTAACTAGAATGTATTCAGAATTCTAATGAAAATCATTATTATTATTTTTACTATTATTATTATCTTTTTTATTGTATTTATTTCATATCACATTATATTAGGGAATACAGAAAATGTAACCAGACAGGTTATGGTGAGAAGAGCTAAAAAGAGCAAAAAGCTTCCTACAGAACCAATGTGAAGCACTGTAGAGCTTTCCTAAAGCTTAATTCTTCTGGCCACAAAACATTTTATTTAAATATATTCCTTAGTAGACACGAAGGATGTAAATCCGCTTTCTTCATACTGAATGCAAACCCACATATTAAAATAAAATAAATCTGTGCTGTACATAGGCTGTGCAGAGAACGGAGCCATGAGAGGGATCAAGGAGATCCTTCTACTACAGGCTGCCTGCAGAGAACACAGGTGGGGGGCAGTCACCCAGTCCAAGGAAAGAGAGCAGCAGTGAGCAGTGTGTGTCCTGTTTGCTCTGATTTCCAGTGTCTGCAGGGAGCATTTGATCCAGCTATCCCAGGCCTCCTGGCCCCTTGCTGGGGAAGCCATGGAGGTCGGGAGGACTTCCTCTGGGAGCTCTCAGCCATGTCCTGAGCTGAGGAGCGAGATACCTGCTGGTGCAGGTGCCTGCAATTTGTCTGCCCCTGCTGAGGGTGAAGGAGCTGACTCCATTCGGGAGAGAGTGGTCACCGGCATCAGGATGGTGAACAAGCAGAGAGACAAGCTCTATAAGCTTAGAGCGGAGTGCAGGCGGCTGAAGAAGCAGCGCAGTGGGCTGTACAGCCAGAATCGTGGCTCCTTGGATGCGGAGATCCAGCACGTGAGAGAGCAGGTGGAGCTCCAGGAGTCCATTTTGGCTGAGCTGGAGGGAAGAGATGGGCCGTTCAGAGAGAAGTTCCGCTTTGAGAGCATGGCCAAGATGGAGGTGGAGGAGACTCCAAGTTCGGCTCCACTGACCCCCCCCAGTGTGAGGTGAGAAGCCCGGGACCATCGCAGGGCTCTGGTGGTATGCTGCAGGTGATCCAGGCAATGGAGTCCCCCATCCGGGAGGATCGGCTGGTGTTTGGAGAGGAGGACATA
>NW_017307281.1:387950-443565 GCF_000935625.1 Nanorana parkeri | reverse complement strand
CTTTTTTTAGTCAGCCTAGTGGTCCGTTATTTCACGTGGAATGCACGGTGTCAGGTCTCCATTCGGCATAAAATCCTTCCTGTCCAGGTGGTGGTGAGTGACATTCTGCATGCGGTGGGGAAGATTTGGGTGCTTGAGAGAGACAAGTGGAGGCAGGGGGCTTGGTTGAAGGCGTGGAGGGGTATCAGGCCTCCCTGACTTGCAGGAGTCTCTCTCCGGGTGTGTGGCTGTCTGTCTCTTATCACCCTAGATTTTGTTCTTTCAGATTTTTGAAAAATGGATGCTTGCATAGGTGACGGGTTGGGCCTCTTAGGCCTTCTCTGCTGCTTCATGTAAATAGTTGGTGGATCTTTAAGCGTGAGGCTGTTTATGCAGCGATGAGGCTTTGCCTATCTGTATATATGTATATAGCTTTGTGGTTTACTGAATATTTTTTTATGTTTTTGATTTCTGTTCAGTTAATATTATGGTTATGTTTTGTTACTTTTTTATATAAACGTTGCTTGAGTCTTTTAATAAAAAGATTAGCAGCAGTGACCGGTCTTTATTACAGGAAACTCCTGCACAGGGGCAAGGAGCTGTATCATGCTGGACACCAGGATTCAAGTAAGGATTTACATTACTCTTGCATAAAGACACTATGAGGTTCGTTTGAGGTTCATCTACAAACAACTTGCAGAGCCATTCGCCCTGCAAATTTCTGTGAATGTTCGTTCTGTGCTAATAGAGGCAAAAATGAATGTTCTGATATTTTCTTTTCGGGTAGAATGCAATGTAATATCTCATTATGGCCACTAGATGGAGCTGAGGAGCAAAGGAAATTAGTGTTTATTTTATATGCTCCTCAGCTCCATCTAGTGGCCATAATGAGATATTACATTGCATTCTACCTGAAAAGAAAATATACTAATAGGCTGAATGGATCTGCAAATTGTTTATAAATAGACCCCCTATTTGTTTAACCTGGACTTCAACTTTAAAAATGAAAGTATCTACAAGTCTCAATTTCCATCACAATTTACAAAAATAAGTAATTTATTTGTTATTTTAGGATTCTGGGCAAAGCCAAACTAATCATTCCCTTTTGTGGGTGGGAAAGAAAATGCAAACAGGAGCTACATAGGAGTGCATTGTAGTTTACCGTTACAGATCCTTCTACTCTTAGGGCCTGTTCACAACCCATCCAGTACATTCTGGCACAGTTAGTGGCTTGAACTCACTGGATCACATCATTAAAGCCTCACCCGTTCTGGGGCTGGCCATACAGTGGTAGATTTTCCTACAAACGTTCATACGAAAAATCTCAGACCATTAAAACATGCCATCAGAGATTTGACAGATGTCATTCAAAATTTTGTTCAATTTAAAAATTTGATTTTGGATTTAATGAAGAATGAGAACCGCATGCACTGTCAGAAATTCATACATTCCAGGCATTCTGAAAGTACATTTTTTCAAATAAAATTCTACTGGTTTATGGCCAACTTGAATGTTTTTAAATTGTGGCATGTGGTAGGAAATACACTGCCTGGCAAAAAAAAGTCACCACCTGGAATTAGCTAACCAAATAGGTCAGAGCCTTCCACCTTCCTACCTGAATATACTGAATGACCCTGATGGCACATTGGGCATATTCCAAGATGACAATGCCAGGATTCATGGGGCTTAAATTGTGAAAGAGTGGTTCAGGGGAAGCTTGAGGCATCATTTTTACACATGGATTGGCCACCACAGAGTCCAGACCTTAACCCCATTGAGAATCTTTGGGATGTGCTGGAGAAGACTTCACTCAGTGGTCCGTCTCTCCCATCATCACTACAAGATCTTGGTGAAAAATTAATTTAACTCTGGATGGAAATAAATGTTGTGACATTGCATGAGCTTATCGAAACGATGTAATGGCGAATGTGTGCCGTAATCAAAGCTAAAGGCGGTCCAACAAATTGTTAGTGTGTGACTTTTGGGTTTTTTTTTGGCCAGCCAGCGTATATGTATATACAACTGCTTGCAGGGAGTGTTTGTAGAAAAGACCCCAGTGCTGCAAAACCCTAGTGGTACTTGTTTTCCGCTGAACATTTGCATGCTCAGCTTAGCAAATCACCCTGCAACAGGCACGTGACATCTAATAAAATTGTTAAAATACACAGAAAATACAACTTTTACTAAGAAAACCTCATAAATTGTTCCCTATTTTTGTACAGTAACTGAACAAATGTAAGCTATCAGCGTTTCCTTTCTTCCCATTGTAAAGAAGAGCTTGTCAATAAACTTGATCTCATGTCTAATTTTACAAGATTCCCCTCCTCTCTAAACAGATCTGACATCTTGTTTAAACCATGGCCAGAACTAATGGACACATTATGGACTAATGAAAACATTTGATCGCTGAGTTAAGGCGAGGGTTTTTTTTCCTCTGTCTGACTTTATCTCATAAAATGTTAAGCCTTTTATCTGTTCACGCCTCCTAACCTTCTGTTTAATGTCCAGGCCGAGGAACCCTCAGATCTTCCTCTCGCCTGTACATGATGTGAAATATTACTGCATTAGCACCTGTTGCTGGTTTCGCTGGCTTGTAAGCCACGTAAATAGGTCGTGTCATGCTCACAAGTCATTCGTTTGTAAAAGTCAAAAAGTATTCAGAAATAAAACTCAATCATCAATAACATAAAAGTTGCTCAGGAATGACAGCACAGCTGTATTCACCGTGAGATCATGGGCCCATGCCTAGGGCAGCAGGGATGGAAGGGGCGGTATTAAGCCTCAAAGTTTATAGATTGTATTTTTAAAAGATCAGCATTTGGCTTGGTTCACACCACTCCGATCTGGTGCTTACAAAAAAGTACGACATACTCTTTTTAAGCACAATGCAGAGAGATGCTGTACAACCGTATCACACAACAGTGAGCTCATAGAACCTAATGAAATGTCAGTGGTATGATGTGGCTCGATCGAGCGTATCGGCACTGTTCATCTGTGCGCCTGAGCGCGGCTGCTGGTGTGAACATACCCCTTTTTTATTCACAACTTTTTTCCCCTTTATCTTCCCCTTCACTATCCCCTTCATAACTTTTTCCCCTTTTTAGTTCTCTCTTCTTGCCACCTCAGGTTCAAATCCCAGTCAGGACACTATCTGCAAGGAGTTTGTATGTACTCACTGTGCAAGCGTGGGTTTCCTCCGGGTACTCCGGTCTCCTCCCACACTCAAAAGACATGCTGGAAGTTTAATTGGCTCTTGTCTATATTGGCCGTCCATGTGAGATAGGGACCTTAGTTAGTTATATAGGCGGAGGTCTTTGAGTTCCTGAAATGTGTTGGCTGTTCTGTATTGTTAATTGTGAACTGATTCTATTATGAGAAATTTTTGTCTTGTTTGACGTGCATATTGGACTTTTTTAAATTTGAAATTCTGGGTTATCTTATCAGAAGGACATCCCGTTTTTGTTGAGAGCAGCCTCATCAGATCCATTGTGCTTTATCACGTTCTGACCTATCTTCTGAATATTTGAAACCGGCGTCTCACCTCTACTTGTTCTAAAGTCTCATGACTGGATCTCCCCCAATCACAGAGCTCGATGGAGCAGAAAGCGCTTTGCCAACTACACTCCTGCAGCCTGATTTCTATGCATAGGACGGGCCGCAGTGTGCGCAGAACATTTAGTGTATGTTTTTCTTTTTTGTGTGCATGTAATCCATGTTTTCTTTTTTACGTTATTTATTTAACTTTTTTCCACTGTTTGCTGTTTCTTAGGCTTCTTAGGATCATGTGTCACCAGGGCGAGATTTCCCAGGGCGTCGGCAGGTAGTTGTTTTCTGCCCTGCTTCGGGCAAGCACAGCAAAATGTAGAGGGGGGAAGTGACCTCAGAAATGTCACCGAGATCACTTTTATGCCGCCTGCTCGTACGTGCTCCCCGCCGGCTACCTCTTTCCCTGCCGGCCAGAAATCTTCTCTTTAGGATGGGAGAACAGGAAGCAGAGCGGAGAACGTCCATGCTCTGCTCCGTGTAAACACTGAGACGGGAGATCTGCACTTGCAGCCTTCCCATTTCAGCTGTCACAGGAGAGCCAGCACAGTGTTGTGCTTGAACTCCTGTATTGGAGGTGACATGTTCATTAAAGAGAACCTGTCACCTCCAAATGCTATCACATAGGGGCTTGTTAGCTCCGGTGTGATAGCAATAAAGTTAAAGGAGAACTATGAGCTGAGTGATTTTCACTCATCCTCATAGTTCGAGCCGCCGTGTGACAATGAAGCTTTCACACGTCGGCTCAATAGATCGGGAAGTGAGCAAACACATACCGTCGCTCGCTCACTTCTTGATCATCTCCCTGCAGAGAGCCGTGACTGTCACTCACGGCTCCCTGCAGGGATTCCCCCCCCCTCCCCTCTCCGATTCTCGAGCTCTGAGTGGAGGAACGGATGGCAAGGGGGCGGGCACAGCTGGCTCTGCCTCTAGATAGTCAGAGCCTGTCACTCACGCAGCTGGGTGCATCTCGACAGTAATGTCGGGATCTGTCCCGACTGCGGTGGTCTCAGTATACCGCGAGCTGCAGCTCACTATATACTGAGCTTTGGGTCATGGGAGGAGATTAGTATATGTCCTCCCGTGACCCTTAAGAGAACACTTACCCCATAGTTCTCTTGAAGTGGAAAGTTTTTTAAAAAATTATTTAAAAAATTAAAAAGTAAAAGATAATAAGATAAATACAAATTTTAAAAAGTAAAAAAAAATTTAAATTAATAAGTGATAAAATGTAAAAAAAATTATTAAAACTAACCCTACCGCCCCCGTCTTCTGGTTGCCATTCTTCATTGGGGGGTGGGGGAGGGGTGTCGCATTAAGGAACCTGGCCTTGGGGCAGAAGAGAGAGTATATCTCTCTGTGTGATAAAAAAGTAGAAAAACAAATACATAAATGTAAACTAACCCTACTGCCCTCCACCATCTGGTTGTTATTCTTCATTGGGGCGTTGGCGTGGAGGGGGGCGGATTGAGGAACCGGGCCTTGGAGCAGCAGAGAGAGACAAATCTGTCCCTGTCACGGTACTTGAACTCTCACTGTGGGGGTCCCAAGTCTTCTAATATAGGCCTCAAGTCTTGGGGGCATCCAAGTACTGGTAGGCACATCATCCATTAAGGTAAAGGCGGCTGCTATAGGTAACAGCCCACCAGAAAAGTGACTGCTGTCATTTTAAGGGAAAGGCGGCTGCTATAGGTAAAAGCATATTGTCATCACACTATCTTGGCAGAAAGTAGTTCCCTTACACAAGGACACCAAAAACTACCAGGAAAAAAAGTAAGAAGTGTGAGAAGGAGATTGCACACCTAAAGCCAACAGGAGCTATAAGATATAAAAAATCAGCCGGTGACACCCTACCAGAAAACTGACCGCTGTCATCTTATGTCTATGGACAGCCTAAACGAATTCACAGCACATATCTGGCAAATGATTCACAGCGATCTTGCATTGCAGACACAGAAGATCCTCTATCAGCCCATTTACAGGCGCTGAATTATACGGCATGAAGAAGGGTGGTCTGATCTTCTCCATTAAGTCAACTGTAAATGTTATCAGCTAAGCTCCCATTATAAATTACTGTTTATCTCTAATGCAAACATTGCCATCAAGGGCATAAACACGGATTAACCCTGACAATTTACAGACTTGTGACCTCAACAAAAAAAAACAACCCTCCATTCTCTTCCATCTTTGGTCAATTTTTCATCAGATATGAACAAAAAAAGAACTATAAGGCAAGATGGGAAGCACACGTGACATTAATAGGATCACCAAGAGCTATCTCTGGCAACAGAAAACACAACATGGTATGGTGTAATCCACTCAGCAGCTTCACAGGCTTGTCTGGTTCTATGACTGTCATAGCAGGATATAAACAACACACTCCAGAAATATTAGCAGAGATCACAATAGTAAACCCAAGGAAGGGTGCATCATAGCTGCGGCAGATTAGTCAATCAAGTGAGTAAAAAAACAGACACTACTACACATATTAGGAAACTACTGCATATCCATTATTGTATGTATAGACTGGGGCTGATTTACTAAAACAGATGAACAACAACAGGGATAGGTTGTTCTGGTATGGCTGTGTAGCCAATCTGCCCTAAGCCGGAGTGTCGATTTAAGTTTAGAAGTTGTCAGGCTGTAGCCAGTCTGATTCTGAGTGATAGTTTGGCTTTCTAAAGTCTCTTCTAAGCTCTGGTGATTGTTTGCTTCTGCCTGCTCCTGGGGAGTGTCCCAGGCAATAGTGTGGATGTTGCACTAATCAGAGTTAGGAATGTTTTTACTCTCTCAGCCAACCACTAGGAGGTTTATTGTCAGTGGTGTGTGCTGGGAGAGGGTATAAATGTTTGGGAGTGACCTTGGGAAGTCAGTTTTTCCCCCAGGGTAGGGATGCTGTGGATTGTCCGATCCTCCTTGGCCTGCTACTTGAGGAGGATAACCATGTGCTTGGACTGAAGCCTGGGTCTGAGGCCTAGGGGGTGATTTAGTAATCTAAACACACGCAAGCACCAGGTGCGTGTGATTTTCACACAGCAAAACGTATTTATCAACCAAAAAGTATCTAAAAGCATCTTTCCACTAATGCCATATATGGAAAAATCATGCACATGATGCATATATAATGCTGCTTCACAGTTTAGACAAAAATGGTTAGCTCATGCATTTACATTCCTGCATTCATCAACGCAAGCAACACAACATAGAGCTAATTTACACAACATCACCTCGTAATTCATGCAGGGCTGTGCACAACACACCTGCTGGGTGTGTACACACTACAAAGGTGTTTAGATCCCACCCATAGATCATGCTGGGAGGGAACACACTACAGAGGTGTATACATGTTCGTGGTGTGTTTATAAGGTTAGTAAATCAACCCCCTAGTGTGTGAAGCCTGGGGAAGGAGATGTCATGGAGTTACTTCAGCCGGAATAAGGAGCCTGAGAAGCTGGGTAGAAGCTTGGTCCTTGACTAAAGTATGGTGATTTCTACCCAAGGAGTTACCAGGAGCTGAATCCATGGACTGCCTGGTCAGCTTAAAGGTTCTTTAACTGTAAAGACTGAAGATACTTTTGTTTTCTTTATGGAGTCTGCAAGTCCATGGGTGACCTGTGCCCTAATCCTTTCTCCAAAAGTTCTTAAATAAAGTTACTTCACACAGTGGTTGCAATCCTTAAAATGTTCATGCGCAGTACATCATTCCTGCCCATTCGGGTCAATTAGGCTTTTTCCAAAAAAAGGTTTTCTTACAGTTTTCTTTACCCAACGATTGACCATTGTAATCAGGTAGCCACTCAGAGGATTTTCTTGAGTGGACATTTTTTAAACCTGCTTTTTGGCTGGGGTTTTCCTGGCTGTGATCAGCATTCAGCTCTTCCAGTCAGAGTTTCCAGTGTTGCTGATCACAGCCAGTACCAGCATCAAGGCCTCCAGAAAATGTGATATGTAGTTAAGCAGTCAGATACGTAACTTACTCCCTTTGGGAGCCTGAAGGTGCTCCTTGGATCCTCTATGTGGCTATGCAGGTAAAAGTCTCACACATGTGGTATCGCCAAATTCAGGAGGAGGAGTAGTTTTAGGGTGTAATTGTAAATATAATTTGCATAAATCTCCACTGGGTTCTAATCCCTTGTACTCTATCCAACTAAAAATTAACCATTAATCCAATATGTGTTTTCCTCCATGCAAATAGATCATTTAACCACTTCAAGACCAGGTGTTTAGACCCCCTTCCTGGCCAGGCCATTTTTCAGTATTCAGCGCTGCGATACTTTGACTGACGTTTATTCCGTCATGCAACGCTGTACTGAAATGAATTTTACACCATTTTTTGGGGACAGATTTATTTTATTGTCATGTGTTACTTAAAATTTTTTGGGGGGGACTTTAATTTTTTTTTCCACTAAACTTTATTGCTATCACATACGGGGGCTAATAAACCCCCCCCTATGTGATAGCAAAATATGTGACAGGTCCTCTTTATGGAGACATCAGGGGTCTCCAAGACCCCTAATGTCACCTAGGACCCCCCAAAAGAAGCTGATGAAGCAGAGATCTGCTCCATTTTACAGCCGGCGGATCGCATGTATATTAACGGGCATCGCTGCCCGTTTTTAAATTGCGGCCATTTCCCGCTCGTGCGCGCCCGGCGGCGCGCGCAAGGGGGCGTGTCTGAGCGGACGTCTAGAGACGCCCGCTCAGATCTAGAGAGCTCCTGGCCGGCCGTTTTTTTACTACGGCCGGCCCGGAGGCAGTTAAAGTCCCCTTGTTTAGAGACAGAAAACGTCCACAATCAAGTAGTGGTGCTTCTCTATAGAAGTGCTTGCAAATCACCCTTGTGCCAAATATCCTCCTCCGCACTCACCAGAATACGTTGGCCATCAATTTATAGATGGTCCTTAAACGCTTGATGTGTTAAGCAGGTAATTGGGACCACCTCCGTTTCACTACCACGCTTCAATATAAGTGCAGCCCACCATTTCCCCATGTTTTTAATCAGTAATGTTCAGGAGACAGGCAGCAAACAGCCAGAAGTCAAGCGGGGTCAAACACAGATTTCAGGAACAGAGTCAGACAATACCATACTGAACAGCTGAAAATCTCTCACCAAAGTGCAGTTGCAGCAGGCATCCTTGAATACCCCTCTTGGTGCCACTGGCAGGAATGCACATGTGCATGCTGACGTGTGCACGTCATGATTCACAGATACCTGCGTGTCTCCGTCCATATGCATGCGCAATTGCGATGTTGGCACTGACTGGATTTCCCTGACAAATGGCCTGGATAGGAAAGTGTAGCATGCTGGTATTGAGGTGGTTATTGACAGCCATACACACTTGATTTCATTCTTAAATAGTATGTATGTGCGTTAATAACTGATAACAGCTTAAGAACATTTATAAAATAGCATTTTTATATTTGCCAAAACATGTTTGGACCCAAAAGTGTATATAAAACAATATATAAAGCAACATTAGTATGTAAATTCTGCGTATATGTCGGCTGTTCTATTATTTGCTTGTCTGCGCACAGCTGCAAGCGTGTCCCCTTGTGCTGAACGTATATCTGAAGCTAAAACAGTTTTTGAAGTTTTGGATAGAGTAGTGAATCATTAATACCCCAGTCAGATTGTCTTTGCTTGTTCAAGTCCCATTGTGCAGATTTACCCTGTGCCTAAGGCCCCATTCACACTGAGCGGCATGGGTATTGCACGTTTTTCGGCTTTGAGCTACATTGCATGATATTGAGCGACAATGCACATTTTATCGCGCTACATAGTGCGTTTTTTGAAATGCATTGGACAAGCTACATAGAGCGATATCGTGCGGAAATATGCGCAATTTCGCGGCAGAAATTGCGCGATAAACCGCTCAGTGTGAATGGGGTGTCAGACACAACAGAAGGAGAGAGCAAAATCCCCTCACCGAAGCAGGCGTCCCAACTGGAAGATTTCCCCTTCCTTCCTGTTTCAATGCACAACATTTTTGGATTTCCCATAACGTGCTGTCCTGGTGGCAATGGTCACAGGGCAAAAATAGAGAAGGTGTTAGCATTTTAAATCTCTTTACCACATTTGCCTATTAAAACATTGAATAACTTTGTATATTAAAAAAGGATTTAAAAAAAATCATCACTCCCTAAAAAAATCTGTAAAAAAAACTATAAAAAAGTAAAAATGAATTTACTTTATTCATCAAAAAGCACAATTTTACAAAACCCTGTAAATCTGTAATGGAATGGAAACAAGACAATTATTAGCCAGCCCAGGCTGTCAGGATATTTATTTTCTCAGTAAAGAAAGCAGCCTGTTTATGTGGCGTGGCGTGCCAGCGGTCTGTCCGGGTTGGGAAATGCGGCCACGTTGACGAGGCACAGCGTAAGCCCATTGTTTCACACCGTATTTCATTACAGGGAATGAGCTGTGAGGGACTTGGATAAAGTGTATCAGAACCTACACCAAGTAAAACAAAAACGGTCGACTGGAGCGGCGTGGACTCGAGCCTCTGCTGTTACATTTATTATTTCTTTTTGGGTGTGGAGGTGAGCCAGTGGCATTACAAAAAAAAAAAACTGTAACAAATGTCAGAATGAAAGATTACTGCTGACCGAAATCTGTTTTTAATGCTGAAGTGCAGCCATGCAATATTTGATATTTACCTTACTACAAAAAAAGAAGGAAAAGTATATGTAAATTTTGATTCCTAATAAAGTGACTATGGGGTCTATTCACTAAGCTGCCGAGGGCAGCCGAGTGAACAACCGTCCCCAAGTGAAGTGAGCCGAACACTGTTCGGCTATTCACTTCAGGCTGGTATGGCTGATTTCAGCCGTAGATCGTATAACCCCATGTACTTAGGAACTAACTTAGAACCCCATGTACTAAATAACTAGCTTAGAACCCCATGTACTAAATAACTAGCTTAGAACCCCATGTACTAAATAACTAGCTTAGAACCCCATGTACTAAATAACTAGCTTAGAACCTGATGTAGTCTTCCCTATTTGTGTCAATAAGTGAAAATAAAACAAGACAAACATCTGTTCTGAACCATAAGCAGGTTTTATAAAAGCTACATATGGCACATTTTATACACATCTTACTATACAAAAATGTATAATATACACTTTTACATATCTAGATGCAAAAACAAAACATAATAATAACATAAAAGGGAACAGATATTACAGAGGAAGTATTACCAGGCATTTAGCTTAATCAGATAAAACAGGACCGTTCCAACATTTACAAAAAGAACCTTTTTTCTTTTTTTTCCATTACCAAAAATATAATCTTATAAAAAGATAATTTGCCCAGAAGTTGGGAAAAGTGAATTATCTGTACACACACACACACCTAACAGAATTAGATGAACGTTGGCGGATACATTGCAGATGGATGGTGTGTCATTAGAATTGTCATTTACAGACTGGTTTCATTATATTTGTATTGAAAGCGATGAAATAACCGGAACACTGATGGACATATACACAGTACAGTAAAGCCAATTGAAGGGGATATGATTGACAATTTACTTCCCGAAAGTATGCAATATAATTAAACTTAGACATTCGAAATTCAGAACATTAAAGTGTACGTATTGCGACAGGAAGACAACCATTTTATGGTCAGTGCAATGCCGCCAAACGGTTGATAGGAACCACAGGTGGACTGGAAACCGTTGGCCTGGCAGAGGGGGCAAACACAACCACCCAGCTCATAGTGGTAGGGGCAGATTTCTGTGAGGTACGAAAAATGCAAAGTGGATCATGGTGCCTCAGTGATTAGTGGGCATATTTAAAGATGAGTGTGCCTAAAGCACATGGTTTATTGGGACATACAGTGGTACCTCGGTTCACAAACTTTATTTGTTCCACGATTCTGGTCACGACACGAATTGGTCACGAACCGAAGCAAACTGTGATCAGACCGCAATCTCGACTAAATGAAGCCACGACCAGTGTAAGAGCAGGAAAGATGGCTGCCGTTGTGTTCGTCACCCGATGCAGAGTTCGTGAACAGAAACAACATTTTGCCAAACTTCCTGTTCGCAAACAGAAGCGTTCGTGAACCGAGGTACCACTGTACCTTTTTCCATCTTGCAGCATTATCGGCTATCAGAATTTGTTCACAGGACATCTCAAAGCTGCAAAGGAAGTTGATGCTGGAAGTCTTGTCTCTGCCAGATACTGTGAAAACAGGTCTGAATGCTAGTAATGATATCATATGCAGGGATGGTGGCCCTTACTTGAGATGCACTACCATTCAGACATTAATCAGAGCAGGACCCACCACCAGTGGAACATACTAGGCATTAAATAGCTGCTCACCTACGTGGCTACTAATACTGGGGTTTGTTGTCGTCACTCATTTGAACGGAGGAAGCTACTCAGACAAATAGTGAAGTGTCTTCAACTTTCAGAACAAGTCCAGATGAATGCAACTACTACTAGCTATACCATGACCTGTATTAATGAGAACATTCACAGGCATACTCACACAAGTATTAGCTCATAGTAGACTTCCTTGAAGGGTGAAATTATGCAAAGGGTCAAGGATTTGTGCAAATTTACTAAAAGCTAAAGGTTGACTTCCAATTTTTGATTCTGGTTCCTGACCCTTCCTTTTATGTCTTCTGCATTGTCCCTTTGTGTATTTTGTCTATTATTAATTTAGTAAATGTATTGCCTACATGCCGAACACAAGATACAGGAAACTTTGTTTTTAATGTCTTTATGGTTTTAAATGCTTCATGGTGGGCAAAGATGTGACGGAGTAGCAGATTTAGGTAAGCTGCCGTCAACATATACTGAACCATAAATAGTGCACCTAAGAGCTCATTTATGGTTCTTCTATTTACAATATGTATGTGTTCTTATTACATTTACCAAGGATTATGGGCTCCGATACACAAGGCTTTACCCTAATAGGCATCATTGAGATGTGTGGCTGCACTGCTACATGTCCTGTGCTGGTTACCGAATGGCTCCTGTAGAATCAATACGTACACCTATATGTTAGTTCCTAATGAACATGGTAATATTTTTTGACATCACTTGAGCAGGCATTAAAGTAAGACACATGAAGAATATAACTGTGTATAAGGTAATAGCAGCTGTATTCGGTATAACTTTTGACATGAAGCAAAAACTTTGTGCAATTTAAACGTGTTACTTTGTTTCAAAATAGGGAACAGGGGAAAGGAACCACAGTAAGCTTTGTTTTGTCCAAATTCTGAGCAGCCATAATTATCCTGAGTTTTGATCATATTGTACCGTTGGAAGTAGCATCAACTCTAAATCCCACTTCACACACAGACAGCCATTTACTTCACCCAAAAAACCGCCAATAAAACAACAACGCTGAGCCTTAAGCCCCCATTCACACTTGTGTTGCCATCTTTGGTCATTTTTCGTGCATTTGTTATCTATAAGTTTTCTGGAGCGTCTTGGTTTTAGCCAATTGAAAGCTAATTACAGGGGAGATGGTTGTTAAGACGTGAAATGGTGCAATAAATAAACACGTTTTATGCATGTTTTTCAGGGTTTCCCACTGAAGTCTATTAGGGCCAAAAATGCACGAACATGCCCCAAAAAAAGCTCCTGTACTTTTCTGAGCATTGAGCGACAGCGCGTTGTTCAGATGTGAATGGGCACCTAACATGGAAATCAATGCTGAGTATTAAAGCACTTCTGGAAACATGTTTTACATCCCTTAGATGCGAATGGGGGCTATAACTAAAACCAACTGATGAATTAACTGTTGACAGCAAACAGATTCACTCTCTCATGTTTCTACTACATGAAATTGTGAATCTGGCAGTTCTTTCAGATACCTTCAACCCTGATGGTCAGTGTGTCTTCATGCACTCATGCCAGTGATAACTACCCATCCACTGCTGTCGTTTTAAAAGTCCAATTAATGAACAGGATTCTTGGGCAAAATGTATATGCCACTTGGTGGCTTGGGCATGGCCATAGGAAGGGCTTTAAGTTTCTTAGAACTTAGTTTTTAATGTACTGGTAAGTTGAGTTATATCACTAGCGTTTACATTTTGCAAAATGACTGCCTCTGGTGACAGGTCCACTTTATAACAAAGTGCACTTATCTTTTAGGCTTCTTTTAGGTGAGGTCACCGCTCAATCCCTCCCCATGCACAGTTCAATATTTACCAAGTTCTCATGGGCACCGCCTCTGTTGTTTTTTTACATCCTGCTGCAGACATCTCCTCTCCTAGCAGCACCTGTGCAGTACAACTCCATTAAATTCTACGGGGCTGGTCTTCCAGTCAGAAGATGTAGGTAGACGAGCCCTATGAAAGCCAACGTGCATGTAATGCTCAGGCATGGCCAGAAGAAGGAGCAATTTGCTGCAGGATGTAAACAAACAACCGCCGGGGCATTGGACCTCGATAAGTATTCATCTGTGCACGGGGACAGAGCAGTGACATTACCCCAAAGTGGCCTAAAGGATAAGTTCACTTTGTTTTATTAGGCATTTATACTTTAAAATGATCAGCAAACTTTCTTGTTAGGAAAATATATATATATATGTATACAGTATATATCATTCCCAACACAAATGGGACTTAGCAATTCACATTAGCTGTAGTTAAAGGAACATCAAGATTTGCACCCCATAACCATTATTGGGTGTCACTTTTCTTGTTGCTACCTAACGTTTTTGCCTCATTAATAATTTACAGAGCGTGCTCTTATTTTCATAAATACAATGACTAAGAATGGCTGTAAAATAACCTATATATACTTTAATGGACGCTTTTATAAAAATAATATGGAATAAACCTTTATACGAATATTTTCTTATGTTCAGGCTGAGAAAGGATGGCAAACAAGCCATTTTGTTTTTTCGGATGTACACACCAAATTCACATGTATGAACAAACATAAACGTGCTATAGTCATCAACGGACAAGAAATATACAATTTAAGCAAATGTCTGATAAAGCTTTGACCAGAGGAATGAAGCAGTTTATGTACAAGATTGTCTACAAGGCCAATGATGCTATAGAATGAGTTTTAGCAAAGAATACAAAAATAGGACTCCTGGTTCAGTGGTCAGTTAAAGAGAACCTGTCTTGCACAGCCATTTCGGGGACTGAAGCCTATGTATGCCAGGCTCTACTAGCTAAATCCTTCTTTCGCATGGCAAAGAGGAACAGCTCCAAATAAAGTGACCTGATATGCTTTTTTTTTTTACATTTCTATTGTACAACTAGATTAAAATTAAGGTAAAAGTTATATTCACGTGTATTTGTTGTTCATTTTACATGGAGAGATTTAATCTGGAAACCATCTCACACTACCCTGAGATCACAAGGCTACCAAAAGGTCAAATGTAATTACTTACAATAAATTATATAGGTCTAGGTAACTTTGCTAGATTCTAATGAATGGATAGGCTGCTTGGGGCCTGATATCCTAATCAACTGATCATGCCTTTTCTTAATATCCTTCCAGGAATAGGATGAGATCCACCCTGGAATAACAAGAGACCAGCCAATTGCAATAGAGGACACAGATTGGAGCCCTTAGGCTCCGGCTATAGCCGTGTTTTTTGACACCTCTCTGGTTCCACCATTTGGTGGTCTCATATATATGGGTTTCCAAGGTTTAACAACTCTCCTGTTTCACCCCAACTGCTGGCACTGCTCAGTGTCAACATATCGTACCTGAAGGAAACATGAAACTTTATGTATTTTGCTGGCAATTACCCTAAGAATAAAATTGTGATATGATTCTAATCTATCGACCATATCGGTGTATGGGTCTGAGCTCAGCATGTCATTTCACTGTGGTATTATCGATCCCCTGATCCATCAAATGAAATACCCCAAAAGCCTTATCTGAGGCTGACACTTAATGGAAGGTAGACTAATGCGTAGACTGCAGGCCCC
Organism: Nanorana parkeri; assembly: GCF_000935625.1. Taxonomy (NCBI): domain Eukaryota; kingdom Metazoa; phylum Chordata; class Amphibia; order Anura; family Dicroglossidae; genus Nanorana; species Nanorana parkeri. Next base: position 428,125 of record NW_017307281.1, on the reverse strand, counting down.
AGAAGCTGCTTGGAATAGTACTTTTCAAAATGGAGTATCAGACTACACTCACAAACTACGCTTACCCCTTCCACTCCATGTGCAGTGGGCCTATAAACTAAACCTGTCATTAATTTAAAGATGCCAACCTAGTTTTATATATCAAAAGTAGGCACCACCAGCTTCCGAACTGTACCACTTCCTTGCAAAATGATTGCTGCAGGATCATCTGGGGAACATGCAGGAAGATGATGATGGTCCAGAAGAGGCATGGCTTCAATACAACCCACGAGCAACATTTGTACAATACAAGGGTACAACTGGGCACCTAGCGATGCCTACAATTCAAATCTAAAGCTATTTTGGCTAAATAATAAAATAAAAATCATGGCAGGTTTGCTTTAAATGAACCCTGCAGTGGCCATGGAGGTTGAATGGAGCTCAGCTTAAAAGCAATACAAACATGCACAAACCCTCCATTTTGAAATCCATACCCACCAAGTACCTGTCCTCTTTAAATAACCACTGCCGCTTGCAACATGGTAACATTTTTACGCCTAACAAGTCGTATCTAAAATAACCGTACAAATTCACTCGGAAAATAGAAATGAACATTTTGCTGAAAATAATATTTTACATAGACATTTTTTTCTGTTTAACAAAATAAATTAAATATACATGGCTTTAGTTTAAAATCTATATACGTCTCCTATAGTCACAAATTGCTTTATAAAGTCTCTCATCATTATCGTAATGATTTTAAGGCATCTCTGAAAGCCACGTGGTGATTATTATTGCTTTTGTCGACAGTACAATATTGCTTTTTTTTTTTAAATGTATGTTATTAATTGAGCATCTATGATAAATAATGTTCTTCAGAACTCCTGATTTGATTTTTCTTAAAATGAGAAAATATTCATGGCTGAGCAAAAATGAGGCTAGGATATGAATTGTGTTCGGGATGACCGTGGCTTTGCAATAGTGCTTCAAAAATAACAGGCACTTTGAGGGACGAGAAAGACAACCATAAATTCTATGATACTGACGAAAAACGTTCTTTGTTGCTTGAACATTCTAGCTTATAACTAATGCTATGTATTACTTTCTTCATGCAAATCCTTCTTCATTCTTAGGCCTCTTGTAAGCTCAAATGCTGACCGAGGCTGAAGGCCTGGCTATAACTTTAAAACATTAAGAAGGCACCATCATAAACTAAACCGAGCTTTGGGTGAAATACAACAGTGACCATTTTTTTTTCTTTTGTTCCACTAGTTTGTAGGAACACAGTGCTTTTTTCCCAAAAAACACAACAACAAAATAAAATAAAAAACAGCAACAATGACCTCCGATTAACCCGGAGATTCCTTCATGATTCCATTTAGGAGTAGCAGAATTCCATTGCATTATCTGTGACATTCCGTTATCCATATCTACTGGCAGTGTTGGCTGATCCAATCAGTCTTGAGGTACCGCTTGAGAAACAAGTTTGTTTATGGCATTTAACACTGATAGTGAATGTGTTGATGCTGGTGAACTTTCCCTTCCACGTGAGAGTGCGTATGCGTGTGGATATCTGTGTAAATCTTTGGGTACATTTTTGATGCCACTCCATTGGCCAAAAGAGGTCCTTGGGGAAGTAAATGCTGCTGTTGTGCAACGTACTCCTCATAGTTTATGGAGGAGATGCAGTCTTTGTCCACCATCTGCGGTATGCAAACTCTTGGCTGCGGCCTGTGGACAGCCGCCGCCGCTGCGGGAGGAGAACATGGCTTCTTTGTCTGGCAAAGCCACAGGAGAATCGTCCCGAATATGAAGACGGCTCCCGCTGGAACTCCGATTATCACTGGCCAAGGAAGACTACTGGACGAGATGCTCACAGGTGCAATAGGAGGCTTCGGATCTGCAGAAAGCAGGCAAAGCATGAAGAAAACAAAGAATGGATACAGATGATTAAAACCAGAGAAGAGAAATGAAAAACACATGTCAAGCATAAATACGTACTACTAGCGCACTATGGTTCTTTGATAACAAAACATCTGCCAAGGAGGCCCGTAGGCAGCCAACAAGTAAAACTTTGTTGCTGGTGTCCCATTAAGGTCTTAAAGGACAAACAAACAGTTTGCTTTTGTTCAGAGCTGATCTCTAAGGTTGTGTTTTATTTTTCCTTGCCTCCATGTAGCAGGATAAACTTGCGCCGACCACATGTGGTTTCCAAATACCATCGCTCAGCAGCAAGCCTGGCTGCCTAGCGCAAAGCTAGAAATAAAATGTGGTTAATTGTCACTAATACCTTCCTCTAAATGTTAACAAGCCAAACATTTAAACTATGTGGGCCCCACATTTGGCTGCCAAATTCCGCTCTGTCAGACAGTGCGATGTTCATCCAGTGCTTTCTCATTTAATCGCTGTCATTTTCCAAGACAATTTAAGCATTCCTGAACATGGCCCAATTACAGTGTGCAATTGCTGGTAAATATGTGCTTATATCAAAATGCTGGATGATGCTCCTACTGTTTAACTGCTCCGCTCGATTTATCTTAGGGCTTCTAAAATGAACCAGATCCAAGAGTTAGGGGGGCAGTTACTATCAGATTACTTCACTGAGCATTCCAACTTCTTGCAATATTAGGGAAATCTCTTATATCGGTGGTCCAAGACTAAACAGCAGAGAGACCCTGATCAACTCTTTTCTTTAGCAGATATGAAAGAGCAGTGTTGTGGCTGCTGGAGTGCTCTGGGCTGTTCTACTTTTCTCAGGACAATAAACCTCTGGCTTCAGAAACCTTGCACTGTTTACAGATATCGAAATGCAAAATCGAAGCAGGATGTCATTGGGGTGACAAATATTTATTTTTCAAAGCTGAAGACTTCTTTAATACTATGAAATCTTTTAAAAACCCAACTGAGCCCTTGGTTTAAATCAATTAAAACCATTTCGGGTGCATCAAAACAGAAGGTGTGCAAAGTCTTAAGAGTTGTTTTTCTTTCTAAAGCAGCCACAGAGTAGAAAAATCTTTCACCTGCCAGCATGCTGCAGAGAAGGACCCTTCCACTCTGTGGGGAAGTATTGGTCTGACTGCAGAGGTCTGTCACACCCCTCACTGAGTCAGAACTTTAACTTTGAATCCAGCAAAGCTCATATTTCCTGCTGATTAGAGAGCTCTGGCTCCGACTTAGCAGGGGGCACATGGGTCCTCTGCAGAGAGACCACTGCTTCCCCACATAGAGCAAGGTTCATACTGTGAAGCTGCTGGCAGCGGACTAAATAGGCTGTGGCTGCTTTAAAAGGACACAAACTGTCCTATTTATACTGCAATATATATATATATTATTTAAAGCAGCAATTAGTATTAGTGTCACCTTCTGTGGTTTGCAGAAGCATAAAATAGGGGAAATTGGTCTGTGATGCAGTGGCTTGCCTTCCCTTAGATCAAATGGCATTTCTCAAAAGGCAAGGATTTTTTTTTCCGGTTGAACACAATAGTCTCAATTCACAAAGCTAAAACATCAAGATAACGACACTTTGTTTTAAAAAAGTGACAGTTATTGTCAGCTTAGTCCAATGAGAATTGAAAATTACAGTCACATGACTGAAAATAAAGATCCTAATCCCTTGTGTAAAGCTTTGTGAATTGAGCCCACTGTACAGCATATATGTATTTGCTCACCCTAACTATACAAGCTTTTTAATTTTACGGATTTGCGGTTGCAGATGTTTGTTTTGTTCTATGAATATCTATGTCAGTGCATCAACTAACAAAGGGTCTGTTTCGGCATGGATGCTCTCCAGTAAGGGCTCAGACTTTACAAGGCTCTCAGCTCTTCTATGGAAATCAATGGGCTCAGGGCTTAAATGACTGAATCACTCTTCTCTGCAAATAAGCAAAAAGAGTTTAAAGTGTATCTAAACCCAAAATCCAAAAACGGAATATATTGCAGCTTACCAGTCCTAAGATGTGGTGGCTGCATTTGTGTTCTTTTTTTAGAAGAACATTTTCTGCAGGTACAAAAAATACTTCTTGACCTTGCCAGAAATGCAATGTGTCACTTCCTGTGTGACAACCGTGGCTGCCTCCATAGATACAATGGAGTAATGGGTGCTGCCACAAGAGGACAGTAAGGCCCCGTTCACATGTAGCGACTTATCGCACGATTTCCGCCACGATAGCGCGCATTTTTGCAGCTCGTTATCGCGAGAAGTCGCCGGCCAATGCTATTCAATGGAGCTGTCTTAACTCCATGTCGCTCGTCGCGGTCGCAAGTCGCTTCTACCGGACCCTTTTTTCGGCGGATTTTGCTTTTTTTCTATGGAGCCCGACGGAGAAGGTCGCGCTACCGTCGCTGGATCGTCGCCCCGAAAGTCGCGCTATCCCGGCCGCTGCAAAGGTATGTCGCTACATGTGAACGTGGTCTAAGTGTGTTAGTCGCAGGATCACCAGGTGAAAAATAAGGGGAAGAAAGCCTGAAAAAAAGGAAACGAATGCAGCCACCACATCTATGGACTGGTAAGCTGCAATATATTTTTGTTTTTAGATACACTCTGTTTCCTAGAAAATATCTTTAAACTTTCTTTCTCTCTGTGTGATGTATCATTGACACTCACCTGGCAGTACTGTGAGAAATGCACTTTTGAAACTGTATCCCATGGTGTTGGCTCCGAGGCAGATGTACATTCCTGCGTCTTCTTCTTTGGCCCGTGTGATGATAAGTTTATTCAGGTAGGAACCGTCAGGCCGTGACCAAACGTCACCGGTGGGCAAGACGATGAATTTCTGTCCGCCCACGTCAATGGTGGAGTTGTATTTATTCTCTGAGCCGTACTCGACCCTCTTCAGCCACTGGATCACCGGCTTGACGTCACTGCGCACTTTACACTGGAAGGAGGTGGTGCCCCCGAAATCCACTGTGGTATTTACGGGGTGATTGCCAGTAAGTATCGGCTTTGATCTTGTTCTCTCTGTGAAAGCAAACGACATGAAAATCAGTCGACAAAACACTTTGGGATTTTTTTATGAACTGTGTAACACGACTTTGTATCTCTGGTTTGCAAATAAAGAGGATGTGTCATTTCCTGAAAAATCCTAATTAATAGTCCGTTATTACAGGATCAGTCGGCCCTATACTGATATTTCAGCGTTTGGTAGATGTTAGAAACAGTTTATTATTATTATTGGTGAGATATCTACGCAGTTTCTGGGTCTGTACCTCTACCGTGGTCATTGTGAGAAGTTCCCACCGGCTGGAATTTTAAATTATTTTATTTTATAGAGAACATAGCATGATCACTCTGACCAATGAGAAATGCTTCTTACTTTTGGAACCTGGTCCCCTGGTCAGAAGGTCACTGTGGTCATATGACTGTGCTGACCAATGAGTGCTCATTATGCTCATTACATACTGCGGGGCTGTGAAGTGTGGCGTACAAACCTTACACTGGCTGGCAGGGGCATCACACAGGTATTACGGGGGTGGCTGGAGGCTAGGGGAAGTGGTGGAATGCTGTTGGCTTGTGAGTAGGTGAACATACCTTTTAAAGACCCTGCAAGCACAAAAATACCTGGTAATCTGCCAGAAATGTACTCACTTCCTAAGTCCTGCTGTGGGTTGACAACACACAGCAAATTTGTGGACTGAGTGGTGCCAGCTCTGCCTAGTTATCTTTTGCTAAAATACTCTGCCACATGACAATAAACAAAAATCTATCAGTACTTGTATCTCTTAGTACTTGGACAAGTATTAGTACTTGCAAAAATGATATTGGTGGATCCCTTTATATATGTGTATAAAAACAAAATCATACATTAAAACAGAGATGTACAAATCCCAGGAGCTCCGTGTGCTCCTTACGAATGACAGCTGCCTCCTAACATTTGAATTTTTCTCTAGTCTAGTCTTGGAGCTCGAAAAGTATCTGTACCTGTACCGTACTTGGTATCGGTGCATCCCTACTTCCAAAAGTATATGAAATAGACCAAAATGAAGCAAATAAGAGAGTTAGGGTTTACATAAACTTTAAGAGCATATAGGATATATAAAAATACCAGGGCTGACTCGCCCCACCAGACTCAACCTATTTAAATACCCCTTAAATACTTATACAAATACACTGTACATGCTACAAATATCTATATTCAGAGCTACGTCCTTACCAGTAGACAAGGATTCCACATTTATAACAGAGATGTGATTCTGGTGAATAACATAGGCTGAACAATTATGGGATAGATAAATGGGAAAAGTTGTGGTTGGATACATATGAAACAACACTATTATATTGCCCAGTGGTGAATGTTTCCACACGTCATAAACCCAGTCCTTTTTATTGTCTGTCTTTGTTATTTTGTTATATCCTGTATTACTGTACTTTGTTCTGCTGTAACCCAGCCAACTAACGTTCAGATGAGATGAGTCTGGTTGCTCGTACAAACCATCAGGAAGAGGGAGCGGATTCAGTTTCCCTGGTTTGATAGTACGTTTTGCTGGTTTCTGATACAGTGAAAGTGCCAGATCTGACATTAGGATGAGGTTTGATTCATTTTCCTGTCTCTGCTCCTGGTTTTAGTGTAAACACATGTTTTTAGTGTCTCTACACAGCTGCTTGTTGATTGTTAGCAGATGTGGCCCAGGTTTTCCATATTGTGAACACCAGATTGGACGCCTCATGTGCTTCTCATTCTTGATATCGAAGAAAGAGAGACGTGCCAAAAAAAAAAAAAGATATTGCATCTCCCTGATAACATCACTGCTAGGCCAGATACTTACGGATCACTTCCACCTTGTATGTAGCGTTGATCTGCCCCACCCGATTGAAGACTTGGCAGGTGTATTTCCCACTGTCCTCTGGCTTGAGGCTCTTGAGGTTGAGTGTCCATTTCTTCTTCTTGTTCTCACCGATCTCTTGAGTAGTCAGCGGTTTGTTATCCTTTAGCCAGGTGATCTCCGGCCTGGGGTTCCCGCTGGCAATGCACTTGAGCCGGACCGAGCTGCCCACTGGCCGGGCAATGACTCTCTTTCTCATTTTGGCTGGCTGTGTAAACCGTGGCCGTGCTGTGGAGAAGAGTATGGGTTAAATATAAAATAGGTAGAACATGTAATTGTCATTTCACAAGTTGTTTTTAACCTTTTTCTAAATCCCCAGCTTTCATTATAATAATACTTGGTGATCCTGAGTTCGTTTTTTAAGCACTTCCTCTTTTGAGGTGACAACCCTTTGTCCTTGTCTCCCAACTGTGCTCCTGCATTGTCACCCTGTCCCATTCGCTCATAATAGAGACTTGCATGGTTCACTGTTATCACTATAAAAAAACGTGACTTAAAAAAAAAGTAGTATGACCTTACCATGGCCACCACTGCTCTTAAAAAAAAGGGAACCATATAAAAAAAATGATTTTTTTTTTTTTTTTATTACCTATCATTTCATTTTTTCATTACAAGTATAAAAATCTTTATTTTACTAATACACATATATTACAGGGTTCTTTCTTAACAGTTTATTTGTAGAGAATAGGGGGCTATTTATTGGGAAAGCCCAGCACCACATGCTTATATTCAAACTTTATAATGGGAAAGCCCAGTACCACATGCTTACATTGTGATCCCCTCTGCATACATTAGAAGAAGGGTATGTGTCCTTTAGCTGTGTGTGTGTTATGAACAGAACAACACCTGTTATTAAAAGGCAGTTTTCTTATCTTACAGACACATACACACAGTTTTACTAGCAGTGTTCAAATGCGGATGATTAAGACTGTAGGTAAGGAAAGCTACTACCTCTAGGTGTTCGAAATTATACTAGTGATGCAACTTAGATAGCAGTACCATTTACATGTCCACTCTAGCACTACTGAGATGCACCATACCCCATATATGAAAGTGTATGAAATAATAAGCTGTCTGTGTTGCCTTGAGCAACCAATCAGGCTCTAAAATAAAAAGGAGGAAGCTGTACACGAGAACTCACCCCACTGTTTATTGGAAAACTCTTCTACATCTGGACTCAGTCCATCGGGTGGCTGGTTGGTTTTTCCTGCTGTATCATCTAGAAAATAAAAGATAAAAATGGTCACATAACTAATCTATAGACAAATGCAGTTGTTTAACTTTCACCTATAACTACATGGCTCTGATAAGATACAGCTATGCACACTCGAGAACTGGCTGTCGTTTTCTGATATCAGGCAGCAATTTTCAAGCTTCAAGGCACCTCTCAGCTCCATGAATGTAGCTAAAGTGTACGGTCGGGGCAAACAAAAAATGACATATTTGGTGCATCTTTACAATGTACAGAAAAATACCGGTTGATCTTCTAGTAATCCAATGAGCTCTTAACTCCCCGCTGCACTGAAATCCCAACAGTGTTGTCCTGCCCAGGGCTTTTTTGTGCACCACAGAACACCTCCCCCATGTCATGGAGGTAGGCCCCATTCACATCATCGTGTTTTGCGAACGGAACACTACAGGTATTCTGTAGTCCTAGCACAATTTCCTGTCCTACGGTGGCAATGCCGCCCCTCCATAGATTTAGTACAGCGAGTGACCTTTGTCACCTTAGGACAGGAAGCCTGTCGCTGGTAGGATCACCGGATGTGCATCCACCACATCTAAGATAAGCTGCAAAATATAACATTTTTGTTCTTGGGTTTAGAAAAAAAACTATGGCATTAGGCTTAAAGGAGAACTATGAGGTGAGTGAAAATCACTCATCCTCATAGTTCGAGCCAACAAAACTCTCACAGGTATGGGGAAAAACACTTACCCCATAGTTCTCTTTTAAATCACAACGCTTTAGCCCAAAGGAAATTTATTTTAGTAACATGACTATAATTTCCCAATCTTATCGACGAAGGAATCAGTTTGAGACATTTGACCCGCAGTTGACCTCCTTTCTGTCCTGCATTTGATCTTCTTCAAGCAGGCTTTGCATTCTTATAGAGTTGTATGACCCAATAACCCATCAACACAAACTTTACCTTTTTTAAATAGGGATTCTGTGTTAGCTTTGCGAATTAATCCTAACGGGTAAAAGTCAAATAAATAAGACAAACAGATAGATAGATTTTGCCTGTGTTAAATTTGTTCCAGAATTTCTCCTTAATCATAGAATTTCTCTTTAAATAATTATTTTGGCAATTATAAAACTAGTGAAGTGGAACCGACTCTCAAAGCACCACAAAGAATCCCAGAATATTTTTCAATGTTCTCCATCTGTAGAAATTACTACTGGCCTTTCCATTCAATTTCCAGTCTGTCCAAATATTTAAACATCAGTTTGTAGACTGTTTCAGCCCACATCATTCTGAAATATTTATGCTGCTGTTCATCATGAAAGTGAATAAGTAAAATTGTGTATATACAGCAAGACAAATGATGGAACAGAGGAGCAGAAGCTCAGCAACAGCGAGTAAAAGTCAGAACGTATCAGGAAAGAAATGCAAGGTATCAATTTTTCTGATTACACCCAAAAGCAGCAGACATTTATTGACTTAATGCAGAATCTCTTCCCACCAGGGCTGTGGGCTTCCAAGAGCTCTGACTTGAAAGCAATGGAAATGTCTTTAAAACTGTAATATAACACTGAAGTCACAGAAGACAAAGTCCATGTAGGGCCCCATCAAACGTGAAGAGGAATTTTCAGAACAATTCTCACGAGCTTCTCCTAGTACTTCAATCCACCATTGAAATGCCTCGGGAACTACAATGCAGTGCTCAATACCCAATCGAGAAAGGTATGTCACAGCCAGGGGAGAGAGGGTAGGGGGTTGCCAATCCTTTCCAAACTTCCGAAAGCTGGTTTTAGCTTAGGGGCTATACCAGTGGATTGTGAACTCAGGTGGCACTGCAAACATACGAATAGACACCTTATGACACGCATACTCAAGTGGACCTAGACTCAAAAATGCAGGTAAATGTATATAAAGATTTAAGCATAGAGATATAATGAAATAATTAAACATTATTTGGCTTGGTCCACCACCGGGTCATGTGACCAACGATAAGTTACTGGTCATATGGTTTCTGCAGAGGGCTGATATCAAGAGACCGCTCAATTAGAAAATATTATGATCATGTAACCGTTGCCTTTACATCGGTCATGTGACAATTTTAGCTCTGCCATTCCCTTTTAATATCTTTATAGGTGTCAAACATGTATTTAAATACAGCTTTTAGTATAGGTCTTTTTTTAGGGTTTATGCCACAGATTTAGGGACGACAAATCAGTGCCCAACATTTGTATTCTTTATATATATATATATATACATATATATATATATATATACACACACACACACACACACACACAACACACACACAAAAGTGAATGGCATTTTTTTCACACACACACACACACACAACATACACACAAAAGTGACTGGCATTCCCAAGGCCTGATTTGCTGCCAGGTCTTTGATGTTATCCGCGTTCCCTCAAATCTATATGATCCTTTTAAGATGTAAGTATCCCGTTGTTAGCCAGCCAAATAACTGAAAACCTGTGCAGTTACTGACAAGATGCAGGCTGCATCCCACAAATGTTAGCGGAGGGGAAGATTACAGGAGCACCGCACCCACTCAGCAAATAATTATTTGCAGTGAAGGACATCTATGTCAGCTGTTCACTCCAAACACATATTGAAGAAACAATGGCACATAGGTATTTACAGCTCTTAAATGTGTTTAATATATATTGAGGGAAGTATCTCAATTATAAAAAGGTGGTAAAGTTGTCCAGAGGACTCAATTTGATTTGTGTCCATCATTCTCCACTTCTGGTTAGAATGAGAATGCTAACTTGATGCTGTGGGCAAGAACACAATTTTTCCTTAGCTCCAGAGTTAATAGACCAACCAACTGTGAGCCTCATTTATTCATCGTGCCTATTGTGAAAAGGTATGTTATTTTGTTATGAGCGGGCGCTGCATAGAAAAGTAAGCATGACAACAGCTGCAGGTGACAGATACAACTGCATTTGTCTTCTGGCAACCAAGCAGCAGATCCCCGGGAGCAATGAAAGCACAAATGTAATTAATGTCTATTATTTTCTGCAAATTTGTATTTACACCCAAGGTTGTCAATTCTCCTAGTGATCTCTTGTGTCTGACTGCGATCTTTGTCTTCAGTTTCAGTGTAGTATACATTCAGAAAAAAAGCAAATTGGAGGATTTAATCTGGTATGCCAGATGATGACAACAAACAGTTGTTGGATCGTTCCTCATGTCTAAGAACATATAAGAATATTGGTGCCAGTCTTAAAGGGGATTTTTACATTAAGCTCTGAAAAGGAAATCCCTTCAACTTGCTGAGCAATTATACCCAACAAATATATTACTGCTCCTACACCTTTGCTACCCCACTGTGGGTGTGTTCCAGAATGATACATCTCCAGGATTAGAAAACTTTTAAAAGCATTATGCTGAAACGGCCAGGATGCACTGAACTCTCTTAGCAAAGAAGCTGCATATTGGGAAACTGGAGGGAACTGATCCTTGGGAGTATAAGACATGCATCCTCTGTTGGCCATAATGCTTCAGGAAGTGAAGGGAGTTAGGTGAAGGTGGAAAACCCCATTTAATTTTCTTCAAGCAGTTTTCCTATTTAGCAGGTTATGTCCTGGCAAAAATCGACCCAACTCAAAGCTCACCTTGTACTTTAATGCATTACATTTCGTTGACTGCAAAAAAAATAATGTATGTTTGCCTTAGGCCGACACATAAAAATGGCTATTCTCATAAAGAAATCCCAAAAGTAAGGTGTGACCCCTAAATGGCCCCTATAAAAACTATCAAGAATGGTATGAACGGTGGACTGGTATCCTTCACCTGCCCAAGCCTGGGTACAAGCACTTCTCCTTTTCTGTTATTTAACATTTGCAACCAGCTGTATTTCTGACAAGCTCATTTCCTTTCTTCCAAATCGGAAGTTTAGATCCTGAAATGAAGCCAAGTAAAACTTTAATAAGTCCAATGGAAAGGTATCAGGTTCAGCAGATGTTTTTACCTTTAGTGAAATGATGGGGCCCTTTCAGGCTGAGCCCATTCACAGCAAGATCCCCTCACTGGAAGAGCTATGAAGGATAAAGTATTTAGAGGTCTGCAAATTCTAGTGTGCTGCCCTTTAATGGTTAGGTCATCTTGTTTATGTGTCTCGGATTAATCAGTTCAATAATACATTATAACTTAAAAAACAAATATAACTTAATACCATGGGGCTTTTCCCTTAATTATTATCTTCCATGCATCATTCTCCTTTCCTCTTTGAGATTTTTTTTTTCTTAATGGCTTACGATGGAACTTTTCCACACTGACTTTTCAACACTTCTGAAGGGCTCTCTTCTGTCTTCCCTGAAAGGTGTTCTATCATGGATCTTGGTCTCCACAGGTGTTTTTAGAGTATCCTACTAGGGTTCTTCATCAAAGAGGTTTATATCACTGAATTCTCCTCGTTATATGGATTCAGTATTGATTGTCTACACTAAAAGTTTCACAACTGTAGGAGCTAGCTAGAAACGTTCCTTATCACTGGGCATCCATGAAAAGGTATTTTAGAGGGAGAAGCCTGATGGGGTTAGAACAGGAAAGCTGAAATAATCTAAAGGTATAGAAATACTGGAGTGCTGCATCTTTGGTATGGACTATTATTATTATTATACCGGATTTATATAGCGCCAACAGTTTGCTCAGCGCTTTACAATATAAGGATGACATTACAATTACAATACAATTCACGACAAGATGGTAAGGAGGGCCATGCCCGTGAGGGCTTACAGTCTAAAAAGGAGGGGGTAGTGATACATGAGGAGGTAGCTGTTCGGGAATGAATTGTTTGAGAACGTGAATATTAACAGTTTACAGTTGTCTATGAATCATTGCAACCAGCACATTTTGTAACACGAACCAGTGTGTTTTTGTAATAATAATTTTTTGATATTAATCAAGAGATGTGTACATTTTAAGTGCACATCTTGAGAGAAAACCTGTTGCATGATCACATGAAAAAAAAAGTGACTCCTAAGCAGCTCCAGGTGACAAAAAGTTCTGTTATGAGTTACTGCCAACCAACCTAAATCGGTAAATGCCTTTGATCTGAGATTTGGGGAATGAACCAAAGATATGTGATCCCTTCACATCCCACAATGTAGTGCTTAGTGTTTGGGGAAACTAGTAGAAGTCCTATGCAATGTCTTACTGGGGTGGAGGTGGAACATACATACCCTCTTGCAAAAGGCATCTTTCAGAAAAGTATTTATTTGCATAACATGTTTAGGAGCCGCAGTTGCAGAATGGGTCTTGGGCAGGAGCACTACAGGTGCTATGTAGTACTGGAGAGCACCTGCAATGCAGCTGCGGGGTCACTTTACTCCATGTGACCTCATAATAGTTTTACTTCTAGGTCAGCTTGTTTTTTTTAAATCTATTGAATGGATGAAAAGATGATTGTCAGTGTAGTTCTCAATGTTCTGTCTGATAATAAAAATGTCCTTTGTTCACATAGGAAACAATTGTGAGATGTGCTTCTTCAATGCAGAGTCTTCTAGCAAGCCTATGTCTGTAAAATATTAACAATCTGGTTGGTGAGTGTATCCCAAAGGCGATGCACTTGTACCACCTAATAAACCTAACTCAGGCCTACTGTTTTCTCCTTGATCTCTGTCTAGGGTGCTTTAATTTTTTCCAAGGCAATGCCAGCCACTGCTACAACCTGACAGTTAGATTTGCAGCGTTTGATGTCAGAGGCCTTGAAAGGCCCATTTCACAGATGAGCCAGCTTTGCATAAATAAACAGGGTGACCCCTGAACTTAATCCTGAGACCAGAGCACACTTCAAAGGCAAGATTGTAGGAATGAAGCGATCACTGAGCACCATTAAGGCAGACCAAGCTCAACCCTTCTGGAAGAACAAGGGGTGAACAGGGAATAAAAGATTGGGAGAGAGCCTGTAGTGAAATGAGGGAGAAAGTGATGTAATCCGGTCAGGCTTAGGCCAGAATAATGAGCAAATGTTTTCTGAAGAGAATCCGGGACTCGCTAAGGCCCACTTCTCCACTTCACTACATAACAAAGGAACCCTGTAGCTAGTGTGTGCATTTTCCCAAGGTGATGTGTATGCATTAATAATCATCAGGCCTAAAAATGTTCCCTGAACAGCATGATTCAGTCGCAACAGCAGTGTAAAATATCATATTTTGTAAAAAGATAAGAATGTACTTACAGTACATAGCAAAGTTCATTCTAAGGATGCCTGCATTTGCATACATTTTGGCAACGGATGCATCACTGCACCAAACTGCATCTACCATGTCTTTTGATATGAATTCTAGTACTGGGGACAGCAATACAAATTGACTGAAGTCCCTGACCATTTTTAACACAGAAGCAGCTCAATAGGTGTATATTTTATCGAGAACAAATCTTTACACCATCAATGCAAATCTTTCTACTATTCAATGGAGAGTGTGCCAGGAAAGTGAGCTAAGTATTCTATTTAAAAGCTCAAGCTCCAAGACTAACAGAGTTATTCACAAAAGGGTGAAGAGTTTGGAGAAGGCAGGAGAAGTGAACAATCTAGGACAAAATAGCTGATTTGGAAAAATTCTCAAATTCAGCTCACTTTCCATTTCAGCTACATTATCCTAGATTGTTCACTTCTCCTGCCTTCTCCAAACTCTTCACCATTTAGTGAATAACCCTGATAGAGTTCAATAACTCAAGACAACTATAGCTTATATAGTATGTATCCCTGAAGACGTTGTCATCAACTGGTGCAAACAATGCTAAAATAGGTCTAGGTGTAAAGGGTAACTCTACTAAAAACTTGCTTGGTTAAGCAATAGTTCTCTACGGAATGTTTACATAGACAAGACATTACACTGTGCATAGGATTTCCACTTGGCATCAAAGAAAAGGTGAAAATTCTAAAATGACCCCAAAGTAGACGTCAAGACCAAGGCATCGAGAACCTAGGTCTGTGTGCCCATTAGAAAAAGAGGAAATCTACAATTATACGGTTCTCAGCGGAAGAGGAGGTTAGGAGAAATCTACCAATGGATGCACCTGTTTTTGTGACAGTTGTCGAAGGCGAGATTTTTCCATCAAGTACAACTCAGTAACGACCCATAAAATGCCAGCGCTTTTGAAAGTTCTATGATGCAAGCGTATTTCTTCACAGCCAGTGCAGGATTCACACCATACAGTCTCTGACACGTTCAGCCAATCCTGAAAGGCATTCACTATATGACCAAGGCCAGGATTGGATGATAAGTGTCAGCGACTGTATGGTTTGAATCTTGTACTCGCTGTGAAGAAATACGCTTGCACTATAGAACTTTCAAAAGTGCTGGCATTTTATGGCTCGTTACTGAGGAGAAAATCTCACCTACGACAACTGTCACCAAAACACCAAACCATGAACTTGCATTGTGGAACATTCAAAAGTGACAACATTTTGTGCATGGCTATTTGTGCTGCACTTGGGAAGAATTGTTGCTGGCTGCAGGTGCCCCTGTTTCATCTCTGAATATACAGAGTTGATCATGTGACTTGAAATTAGACATCTCCTCATCTTGGGGAGATTTCCTTGCACTTCCTGTTCTTGTCTCTGCTAGAGGAAATAAGTAAGAATCTCTCGGGGGAAAAAACAGCCATAAAAGCTGACCATGGTTCTAAACATTCCTCACTCTATATACAACTAAAAAAATGTTTTGTCTGGTGTTCCACATTAACAAACCCCATGATCATGGGCCCCCATGAAACCAGTGCAAAATCAGCTTTGTCTGCTAAGCGAGCCTAAATTTTGTTTCGGACATAGTTAAGAAGGGTTAAAGCAGAACTAGGCCCATCATTATAATGGTTTTCTAAAACAATTACTTTCAATGCATGCCCGCTGTCAACAGTGCCGCGTTGTGCTTATTTCAGCTCTCAACCAAACTTTCAAGCTCTGAAATAATAACGATTGTGGAAAAATGGATTGAAGAAAAACAAAATGGGATCATCTCTTTGGCAATGCCAGGGGACTCGACCTCGTGTATGATAAGCGGAGAATGGCGAGGAACTTTTTCCAAGCTATAAGGCGATGTCAGCTCGCTGATTTGATTGACAGCGCTAATGATTTCACATGAAACTACAGCGCCTGAAAAGGTTGTTTAGTAAAAGCAAAAGGGATGGCAGCTTACAAATTTCTTACCAGTCATGTGGATTAGAAACAATAAAGGAGGAGGGTGGGGGCGTTCGTTTCTAGTCAATGGACCATCCTGAGAATTTTGCCTCCTTACAACACAAGATCAATAGCTTTTGTTACTAGATTTCAACAGGCCCATTAAATGGATTAGTTCACAGAGATTACATTTAGTGTAATTTGCATTGCATAAACCGTTTTACGCTATGGAATGCCAGGATGATCCTAGAGCAGAGACAAATGGGGGTGTTGTCCATAGCAACCAACCACATTCTAGGTGATATTCTTCAAGTACAGGTAAGAGAAATAGATGGCTACAGGAAACACAAGTGCACATGAGGGACTGGGTCTTGGGGAGGTGGATATTTTTCTGTATGTGTGCTTGACAGGTGCAAAAATCCAGTAAATATAATAAAACTGTCATCCAAATAACACTGAAATATAATTCCTGAGTGGGTGTAGGCTTGGCAAAAATGGAGTGTAAGGCAACAGGTTCACTTTAAAATAGGTTAAAGCCTTAGGTAAAGGCAGCCATACAGGTTCAAAAAAAGTTAATTTTCAGAATGTTCGTTTGATTTTCTAATGTTTAATGGGGTCAGATTGACGATCATTTTTTACTGCAGGGATGAAAAAAAACCAAGAAGCAGAATGGATCGTTTTTTTTTTTTTTAATTGAACAAACAAAATTCTAGCAGCAAATGTGGTTTTCGTTTAGGAAATTCAATAATTGAATGTTAAGGTCAAACAAACTTTCTGGTTCTGGCGAGATTTGTCATACAAACGCTGTGGATCATCTCCTGCAACATGTCCCCATTCTCTGACCATGTCTTGTAGAATAAATATAGTATTGGACCATCTCCTGCAGCATGTCCCCAGTCTCTGACCATCTCTTGTAGAATGCACATAGTATTGGACCATCTCCTGTAGCATGTCCTCAGTCTCTGACCACCTCTTGTAGAATGTGCATAGTCTTTGACCATCTCCTGCAGCATGTCCCCAGTCTCTGACCATGTCTTGTAGAATGCACAGAGTATTGGACCATCTCCTGCAGCATGTCCCCAGTCTCTGACCATGTCTTGTAGAATGCACAGAGTATTGGACCATCTCCTGCAGCATGTCCCTAGTCTCTGACCATCTCTTGGAGAATGCACATAGTCTTTGACCATCCCCTGCAGAACAGTCTCTAACCATCTCTTGTAGAACACACTTAGTCTCTAACCATCTCTTGTAGAACGCACTTAGTCTTTGACCATCTTCTGTTGCCTGTCTGCAGTCCCCTGACAACTTTCTGTAACATTACATTCAACTGAAATCATGTGCAGCCCTTTGGTGATGTCAGGGGCCGCACTTGCGATTCCTAGATCAAGAAAGTTGACCACCACTGGTCTAGAGTGACTACATTTGATACACAAGCCACAGCATTTCCTGTCAACACATTGCCACTGAACTAAGAAATTGCCACAGAGCCTGCTGAGTTAAAGTGACGAGTATGGAAAGGTATCAACTCAGCCACAAAGCCTCCTGGAGTCTTAAATCTGGCTTTCGTATATATACAAATAATACAATAAAAAAAAAAACCTATAAAACTCCAGGGAACAGCTTGCCAGGAAAGCGGGGTGTGTGACACTACAGAACGGCTAACTTTAATGAGACACTGGAGTCAGGTGATGTATAGTCTTGAGCTTTTTTTGGCTGGATCGGTCACGTCTGTCTAAACTCAGTAAGAAAATGTGTTAAAAAATAGCACTTGGATCCGGTATTGTGGAACAGGCAGCACGGTCAGACTGTGAAAGCAAAAAAAATAAAATAGTTCTACTCCGTGAGCTAGCTAGGTCACCCCTTTCAGTCTACAGTACACATTTTATTTATTTATATCATATAAATACTAATACAGATGTTATTATGTACGGATGTGGAAGAGGTCTCCCATTTAGTAAAAACACTTTTTCTTTTTTGCAGACGTGGCTACATACACAATTACTGTACAAATATGAAGATTTACCTGCCTAAAATTTCTCATCCTGTTTAGCCAATCTTGTGATTCACACATTGCTGCTAACTTTTTCTTAATTCTGGAACCTCCTGTGATACCTGTCTGCCTATGGTACTGTGAATGAGGATAATCACCCTTTAGATTGTAAGTCCTTAAGGGCAGGGACCTCCTTACCATCTCGTCTTGAATTGAATTGTGATTGTAATGTCTTCCTTACATTGTAAAGTGCTGTGCAAACTGTTGGCGCTATATAAATCCTGTATAATAATATTGTTTTCTATCTTTTGTAAGCAGCCTATGCACATCCAGCCTCCAGTGTTTAAAACATGTTAGGATAGAAGCAATGAAGCTTGGATTTCTTTTCAGCATTCTGATCACTACACTGGCCTTCTATCCGGTTGACTGTATGTTGCCAGTCTCAGTGCCTTCTCCTACCTTTACAGAGCATAAAGCGGAGGGTGGCAGCCCCCCCTCAGAGACCAGGCGGTGATGGATTCTCCTTGCTAGGGGTGCTGGGGGCAACCCAGGTCTCTCTCTGCCCTCAATCCTCTTCCTGGAGCTTCTAGTCCCTGTCTTCTTGCTGCTCGCTCTTCCTTTTCTTGACGTTCCTCTATGTCTACCCTGAATTACATCCGTTAGTTGTTCATCCACATGCTATGAATGAACAGCCAGGTTATTATGATTTCTTTTCTCATCTCTTTTCGTTTTATTCCAGGACATATTTAGTATCCGTGATGCTGATGTGGTCTGCCACTATCTACTAGTTAGATCATCATCAATACTGTAAAATGTAAATGGTTATGTGCCTATTTATTGTCCTATACAGCCTTGGATGTTGTGGGCCTCCTTTTCTATACAAGGTCTCGAAACTATATGTATAATGTTTATTGCTGTCCATGCTTGTATTCTGTGTGTTGTATACTCTGTCAGTTAATAAACAAATAATAAAAAAAGAAGTAATGAAACTTGATTGGTGTACATGCCCCTGAAGTGAAGCCATGCATACATCATTCAGCTTCACTTTATATAATGTGATGGAGTAGCGTAGAAGGAGTCTTCCAGCAAGTTGTATTCTAACAGCCTTCCACAATTTGTTCAGGAAAGAGGAAAATATGACTCTGCAAATCAGCTTCCTAAAGACCCTGTAAAGTCTATATGTCACCCGGAGGGGGCAGTTTTGTTGTGCGAAATGTAAAGATTCACCTTAAAGGAGAACTATGAGGTGAGTGCTTTTCACTCACCTCATAGTTCTAGCCGACCTGTGACAATGAGACTGTCACAGGTCGGCTCAGTAGATCGGGAGGTGAGCGAACACATACCGGCAGTCGCTCACCTCTCGATCCTGTCACGACTCTCTGCCGTGACAGGGGAGGGGCTGGATTGCCCCCTCCGCCAGTGCTGACTGGCGGAACAGACAGGGAGGGGGCGGGTACAGCTGGCTCTGCCTCTAGATACTGTGGCGTCTTAGTATACCGCGAGCTGCAGCTCGCGGTATACTGAGCCTAGGGTGACGGGAGGACGCTAGTTTGTGTCCTCCCGTTACACTAAGGAGAACTATGGGGAAAAGCCTTAACCCCATAGTTCTCCTTTAACAATCTGACCATCAAATTTCAGCTCTTATTTTCCAGTACAGGTTAGTTTTGGAAATAAGACCCACTCCCAGACCTGGGCTCAGACACACCCCAGTAGGTACCAAACACTCTGCTCCTGGTTATCTAATCTAGAACGGAGTACTGAGTACCTACTCTAGTGGGTCATATAGGACAGACATTATGAACAGACGAAGCCCTTCATGATATAAGGCAGATTAATGCACAAAATGGCGACCAGTGCTGTGTTTGCATTTCTATGTCATGTTCTGGACAGTTGTGAATCACAGTACTGCACAGAACATATAAACTAGTCTGTCCAAGGTCATGAAGGTGGTGACTAGACATGACATAGTGGGGTACATTCTCCTCCTCCGACCCCAGGTCTTCTCCCAGTTACATGGAATCCGCATATGCGGTCGCTACCAGAAGGGAATCCAAAGAGATTAAACTACAAAGAGGTTGGGATTTTCCAGTGCGCAGAAGGTTTTTTCGAATGACATTTATAACTGCGGAGGACACCTCGGCCAGCTGCTAGAACCTCATCCCGCATCAACGCTTTCATCACCCAAATCACTTTCCATCGAACGTGCCCTCAGCTCGTGAGTAGGTGAGGCCTTGTAAGTGGCAAGATGTATTGATAGCACAAGAGGATAAAGGACAGAGGGCTTTACCCCTCTCCTTGCCACATACTACACTACAGCTGCTGGACGTAATTCTAGCAAACATCAAGGAGTAGGGATGGCTTTAGTGAATTAAAATATTTTAAATTCTGGCCACTCATCATTCTCTTTGAAACTAATACCCGCTCTCAGATTGACTACACAGAGACTGCTGCAGTCTTTCCATACCAAGTCCCAAAAAAACTTCAGAGGGAAATACATTGTTTCATGGTACTACCATACCACCATATCCAATAACTTCTCACTCGAAGGTACCAATGACAAGATAATTTTACTAGGACCTTAGAATAACAACTACTACTGGTTTCCTGTGTATAGTTCTCTTATGGATTTGCTGGAGGGCAACTTCATTCATCCCAAGAATGGTTCGAAGCCCATAGCCAATATTTGTAGAACATTCTGATGCTTGCAAATAATGAATATGTGGATTAATAAATATACATATTTATTTTCAGAGCTGAAGGCTAGAGAGGGACATATACAAGTAGTCAGCTGTTCCATATCATATTTGTGATGCTTTACATTCTAAGCATACCAGAAAATGTCAGATGTAAGAACTTAAATATAGTAGTAAATGATGCTGTGTGTTACAACTTGACCCTCTTGTATAGTCATATAAATCTAATTATTTATACTCAACTGAAGGACCTTGTAAGATCAGCTCTTGCTTCTGAATTGGAAGCAATCTTTAAAGGATATCTGATCTATAAATAACTTTTTTCTGTAGAGTAGGGAATGGTTAAAACCTCTGTAAGGTATTTTTGCCATCTGTGTCCTACTGGGGAGAATTATCTTCACTTCTTGTCCTGCAGACACAACAGGAAGACAAAAATCTCTCCAAAATAAGGAAATTATGGTATTACAACCAAGGGACGTGATCCTGTTACCACATGTGTAACAGCCATGCAAATGGTGTGGGAAGGGGCAGCAGATGTTATAGACAATAAATAGAAAAAACACTACCACTATGGTGTATGAAAATACACAACAATAGGTATGATTGATTGATAACCTATATGCATACAAAAAAAATAGATACCACCTCTGAAGGATACCCGGGTCGGAAAAAAAGAGGTTATACTTCAACCAGTCTACCTTGCAAGGTATAATTTGGGGACTTTTACAAGGAGAAAGTCAGTCCTGTTTCTGGTCAAATAATCCCCCTGTTATTTATATATTGCTTTTCTATGCACCCATACTAACGGGATGACTATTAGCAGTGGAGCTGGACATCACTACAAGTGGTGGAATTCAATGAAAAAATTTAAAGGGGTCCAAGATACGCTGTTGTTCCTATGTGTTTTTTAGTGAGTGATATGTTTGACAACGTTGCCATTTTTTATTAGTGAGTTGCTGTCACGATGGTGCTGTGTTTGTACTCTTTTATACTAAATAATCTTTTTCTATATACTAATAAAGGTCCTATAGACTAGTCTTTCTCAACATGGATGCTGTGGCACCCTGGGATGTCTTCTAGCTTCCTCAGGGGTGCCTCAACATTTTCACACCGCATAATGCCTTTGATGTAAAGAGGGCTCATACTGTGAAGGGAGGTTCTGATGTGAAAGAGGGGGACTCTGATGTAAAGGAGGGGCATCTCATACGAAAAGGGCATCCTAGTGTGAGAGGGGGTGGCTCTGATGTGAACGTAGGAGGCTTCTGATGTGAAGGGAGCTCTTAATGTGAAGAAGGGCTCCTGATGTAAAGGGGGGCTGTGATGTGAAATGGAGGGCTCTGCTGTGAAGGGGGGCCTAATGTGAAAATCTGGGATAAGGGTCTGGTATAGATGAGGGACCACACACTGATTTTTACTTCTAAGGTTATTACATTTGAGACAAGGGTGCCTTGAGCATTTGCATACTTTTAAAGGTTGCCGTGACTAAAGAAAGATTGAGAAACACTGCTATTGATGAAGGCAGATGGCTCACATTCACCTGTATCTGGCTAGCCTAACAATTCCTATCAATATTGAATTTTATCATGCAAAAGCATCTAATTTAGTATAAAGATAAAATTCAGACACTCATAAGCTTACTAGTGAGAAAACACCAACCAAAATTAGCCCCCGCTTCTTTTGCTGCTACCAGACCCTCTTAAAATGAAATTAGCACCAGGCAAAAGGGAACACATTGAAATGAACCCTTCCATCTCTTTTCCATCATTCCTTGGCTGCATCCAGATTTGTCCTGACGGGTACATTTTGCTCAAGTCCATAATTAACTAGACTAGAGACAAAGGGAAAGAGTTTTAAGAAAACTCTGTTCAGAGAAAAGATTCTTGTTTCTACAATGTGTCATACAAAAGAGGAGGCCATTAAGAATACAGTGAGAATAAAAATTCTTGAAGATACCAGGGCTCTCTGAGCACTATCCCAAGTGTCTTTTCAAAGCAGCCTTCCGACATGGCTAATCCTCTGCCACTTAATGAACTACAAGCCTTCTTTTCAATTGGACAAAGGCCTGTCCCATTCTTGAGTCTAATCGAGGACAAATGGCATCCACCGTGGTATCTGCTAAAATCCCATTCCCCGCTTTAATGCAGGGAGCTTGGGAGGATTTTTTTTTTTAAAGAAAGCAACTCTTGAAACAAGTTCTTTTGCACTACTGAGACATAAGTAGGGCATGGTGTGGGAGAAAAAGACATTCTATTAAACAGCTCGGCATCTGCTTTTTCCAGGGTTTTCTGATCAACTTATTAAGGATTTTAACAGCAAATGATTTCATATTGCTGAAGAAGTGAGAAGTTAAAATATGCAGGTAGATTCCTGAAATTTCTTTAAGTGCTTTGAAATAATCAAGTAAGAAACTAAGAAGTTATTCACTTCTATTGTTATTGCTTATTAGTCCTAAAGTACATCTGTTGCAAGGAGGAATATATTGTCACCCTCTACAACCTCCTGTACCTTCTTATTTTTCTAAGCACCCCGTGTTGCTACATAATTAACTTGCACAAAATTGCCATGTGTTTTAAAGTGGAAGTGGACCTAAAGTAACATTAAAGTCAAAAATATTTTTCCCTCCCCCCAATATTAATTAAAGCACTTACCTTAAATGATGTCTCTTCTTCTTTCCTGATGTTTTCAAGTTTTCCGATCCAGCGCTGACTCCTCTGTCCTTGCTGGCACTTCCTGTCCCACGGTGTCTACATGTGGGTGTACGCCGTCCATAGACTTACCTTGTGTCTCTCATTGTCTCCCGGCCGAAAATCGGAACTGCGTATGCGCCGCCCCAAGATGCTTTGCGGCCACCCGAGAATTTTCAGATTTTCGGACGGGAGCTTGCTAGCAGTAGATATATGTTTAAAAAAAAGCTGAGGGTTTAATAATACTTTAAAGGGTAACTTCACTTTTTCATAAAATGTGAGAACATGAACTTACTTTGTAATATCCCCTTCGCACACCATACCGATGTACCCCAATATCCAACGGGGGCTGGAACAACTGGTGGATGACGCCACAATATACAATCTAGAATATATGTTGTCTGCACACTATTTTGCTTCGGAATGTCCTTTTTATTCGTAATCCTTTAGCGCATAGGTGTCAAACTCAAGGCCCGCGGTTGATGGAAAAACTTTTTTTGTAAGTAAATTCTTTTGTTGTAAATGCTCTGTACTATTTAATGTCTGTTTTTGGCTTTTAATTATTTCAATATTTAGGCTATTTCTTAAAGGGAATGTAAATTAAAAAAAAAAGTATTTTAATTAAGTATCATATTATTAATATATATGCAGCGCTGAAAAATCCTTTCCTTTAAAATAATTAAGTGAATCAAGTTATCAGATATTAAATAAAATAATTGATAAATTCCCAAATTAATAAATACATAATTTTATATTTGATATCCGATCACTTTATTCACTTAATTATTTTAAAGGAAAGGATTTTTCAGCGCTGCATATATATTAATAATTTGGAACTTTGGGCCTAGTTGTCTGGTGTGCAGCAGCTCTATTTATGTGAGGGTTCTATCCAGAAGCGCAGATCTGAAATTATATTAATTATGTATCATGCTTTTTAAATAAATGTACAGGCTTTGTTATTATACCGTGTGATATACTGTATGTGCCGCTGTATTATACAGTGTGAACCAGCCCGGCCCTCGGAGAATTTTTAAAATTTTCGCCCACTGTGTATTTGAGTTTGACACCTCTGCTTTAGTGTGACACGTGAATGCAACGTTTAGGAGCCTCACAGGACCCCTTCGTCAGGCAAAGTGTCAAAAGTGAGACTTAGCCTGACGAAGGGGTCCTGTGAGGCTCCGAATTGTTGCATTTACATATCACGCTAAAGGAATATGAATAAAAAGGACATTCTGAAGCAGAATGGTGTGCGGACAACATATCTTCTAGATAACATGAACTTACTGACACCAGTCTGCCATCTTTCCTGGCCCTTGCTTCACATACCTGTGACCCTTCCACCCCTGCCCCAGAAAGCAGTTGTATTCTCACAGCCTCACAGTATGTAATGAGCATAATGCTCACAAATGGCGAGAACTTATTTGTCAGAATGGTCACATGACCAAGTTGACCAATGAGAAGCATGTCTAACTTCCAGGACCTGGCTGAACAATAAGCACTTGCTATTTGCGAGCTTTATACTCATAACATACCTCGGGGCTGTGCAATACAATGTAGGGTGTATGGATCATACACCAGCTAGCTGGTAGGCGGGAGGCCATCACACTGGTATGCACAGTGGGGGCCAGGAAAGGTGGTGTCGGTAAGTTCATGTTCTCACATTTTGTGAGAAAGTGAACTTACCCTTTAACATTTCTAAAATTGCTAGCAGCTTGTATGTTATGGTGAAAGAAAATATGTGCGTCTCTTCTGCCAAAAAAC
Source organism: Nanorana parkeri (assembly GCF_000935625.1). NCBI lineage: Eukaryota > Metazoa > Chordata > Amphibia > Anura > Dicroglossidae > Nanorana > Nanorana parkeri. Next base: position 402,873 of record NW_017307281.1, on the reverse strand, counting down.
TCCCGGGAGAGGGAGGAGCATTACTTTATGCCAATTAGAATTTATTACAGTGCAGAGAGAACAGGGAGCTGGCCGAGAGAGCCCAGAGTTAACCCCATCAGTGTGTTGCTGCTCCTTCACTATCCAATCACAGGCTGGGGCAGTCCCTGACCAAACTGTATTGCTTTAACTACAGTTCTGTCTGGACTGGAAAACCAGCTGAACGGATATACAACTGTTTTAGCAGGCAACATAGTTCAAATGAATGTATTTCTGCTGTAAATGTAGCTAATAGCCTACAGTTAGACTTTGAGCAGACACGGTCTCTACAATATTACAACGTATGTGCTGTTTTAACGTCCCAGGATCCACTAAAAAAACAAACTGCCAGTTTCCAGTGGACTGACCCTATAAATAAACCCTATGTTACTGTTTAGGACCTTCGGTAAATGCGTTTGTAACAGCTAATCTATTACAGTAATGCCTGAAAGACTTTCTGTCCAGCAAACAATAAGGTTTTTACTAGGGCCCCGTGTTCAGGAAGCAATAGATGGGCACTCGAGCACTAACTCCCCAAAGGCCCTCGGTGTTCCAGAGAAGCAGTTTATTAAGAGCTGTGCACCAAATACAAAGGTGTCAAAATGACTGTTAATCAGCTTACAAGGGACTTCTACTGCTGGAAAACAAAGCAGCTGCTTTTCAGAGCTGGCATATATGAATCAGCTCAGTGCTCCGCATGACTTCCCAATACCTGCTGAGAGGCACAAAGAGCCCGCTTCACAACCTACAATGGGACAATTAGCCAAGAAAAATGGTCTGGAATATTCAACACAGGCCAGCAAAACTTCCAAAACGTGGAAGAATCCTATTTTGGGCTTCAGGAATTGTGCAAAAAATCCTAAATGTATTTACTTTATAACAGTTTTTATAACGGGCTTAAAATATTATGTCTAAAGCTGAGCTCAAGGTAGATCTAAAGGACACAAATTCATGTTGCCCTGTATTCATTAATACCTCATTGAATGTATGTTTTTATTGCAAGCATTATAAGTACCTGAATTTCACTTGGCATCAGTGCCTTGCAGTCTATGTAGAGCAGAGAAAGGGGGAAGCAGCACAGGGAGACAGTCAGTTGTGCTGTATTGTGCATGTACTAACAAGGGACATGCTGATAGGAAGAGAGAGCCGACGAGAGAAAATCTCATCAGTCTGCTGCTTTCCCTATCACTGTCCAATCACAGTCTAGGGGAATGGCAAGACCCATAAGCGTTACTTGAAGTCCAACTGTACTCAAAAGTTATTTGTTCTCCCATCCATCTCTAACTCATCCTGCAAGGCTTTTGTTCACCTTACTTTGTGAAGCCAGATGCCCCTCTAGGTCCCTCACCGCCACCGTTTCCAGGTAGGGAGACCACAAATCTTCACCCCCCTCCCTCCGTTGATGTGGCCACTCAAAGAAGGACCCAAGTAACCAGAAGAGGTGAAGACCTCTGAAGGGGCTACAGTGTCACAGGCTTTTTAGACATATACTTTTTAACCTAATCATCAGGTAATGGGGTATGGGAAGAAGGGGTGGGTGGATGGTGACATTTATCCTACAGTTGGCAGCAGAAAAAAATAAATAGATCTCCTGAACTGCAAGATAGGACTGTGTCATGTGGCAGGCCTGTGGAACTTTGAGAACTGGATGGACACAAAAATAAATCGGGTGGTATGAACCCAATTATGACATGCTGGCCACATTTTTTTAATCAAAACTGAAAAGTAGCTCTAATTGGACAGCGGCTGTATTTCTCACTGGAGCAATGCTGGGAAGATGACATATATCACATACCAGACAATAATTCATATACATCTGTGAGCTAGGGGAGACAATTTGTTATGAATGTTCCATGCAACATATCTACCTGGGTGTAAGAAGCATACCGCTCATTCTCCAGCTGCCCTAAGGTGCCCCAGTTTCTAAAAAGGGTATGTTGACATACTTCATGGTGCAGATGGTATCTCCAACCATCTACAAAAACTGCTACCTTTCAGGCCTAAGTCAAAGACTACAGTACAGCCTCACAGTCATATATCTTGGTTCTTAGAATGTTCAGGTCAGGTCAGGCGCTCAGCATGGATCATTAGACAGGTCTGAATATATGTTTTAACTCCAGGAACTGGCCCAAGCACAAAACACAAAAAACGTGGCAGCCAAGTCTGTGATTGTGTTGCTATTTCCAACATCAAAGGGCTGATCCATTTCTTTTCATTCTCACATAAAAAAGCAAATCCTACTGAATAAAAGAAAAAAGTAAATTATATATGTGACCATTGTGTTGAAAGAAAGGGGTGAGGTGTCTATCACCTGAAACACAGCAAATTCCCATTACCCAGGGTCTTGTACTTTACCTGTTCTGCCTTCAAAAGACCTGGTAAAGCTGAATTATTGTTCCTACATGCACGGCTATGAGCCAGGCTTTAGAAAAGCGATCTCCTCACCGAAACGAGCTTTACCTGCAAATCCTCCTTTTCTGTGCCACACCTCAACTACACGATGACAAAGAAAAGGGTATGCTCAGGACAAAGCTGCAGCTGTTTGATCACACAAACGTTATCTAGTGCAAATATTGTAAGTTCTTCACTTGTGGCTGGTAATTTATTTTAAGTGTCAAGAGTTGAGCAATTTTGCTTTGTAAGCTTTAAAAGTCATCCATCTTGTTCTTGCTCCCCCTCCCCAAAGTCAAGTGAAAGTGCTAAAAACAGGGACATTACATGATAACTGGTGAGATTAGAAAAGTAGGAGTAGTGTTCTACATGCGTTTGAAGAACAATTGCAAAATCATCTAGCTATGCTAATACACAATGTCCAGAGCACACCTATATGTATGATTGGGCCTTAAAAGAAAGCCGGAAAGTCACTGCAGAGTCCCCATTTGAAATGGATCCTATGTTTATTGTAAAACGAGTGTGTGTATAGATAGATAGATAGATAAGATAGATAGAGCTATATACAGTCCAGTTGAAGAGGCACTCATGGGTCTTGTAATAAAGCAACACATATAAATGTATTGGTTTGAGGTTGCTGAGGTTGCTTCATTACATGAACCGTGAGTGCCTCTTACACTGGATCCTTTCGATCTACTTACCTTTAGCGCACCACGCAGTTCTGCGTTAGGTGTCCACCATTGGACTGAAAGTAATTCAAGTAGATCCCATCGCACTCCTGACCGGATATAACCCAAGATAATGGGTGGGTGCTCAGATGACAGCAGATGCCTCTGCAGATCAGTATCACGTGGTAGAAAAGTCACTCGCACTCCAATGAGATTTTCAGCCAATGTTCTTTATTGACAAAAGAATTGTTACATCGTATCGCAACGTTTCGGAATCATATAGGTCCCTTCTTCAGTTGCCACTTTGTTTGCCTGAAGAAGGGACCTATATTCTTTTGTCAATAAAGAACATTGACTGAAAATCTCATTGGAGTGCGAGTTACTTTTCTACCACGTGACACCATTGGACTGACTCTCTCTCTCTCTCTCTCTCTCTATATATATATATAAAACAGGAACATAACATTGGCATTCCTGTCTTCACATTGGTCACTAAGGGTAGCTAGTTCTAGATCAAAGAACGAATATGGATCCTCAGGAGGTGGTATGTGGTGGGGCAAATTTTGACTTTTACAATAAACGTTGAGATGCCTGAAAAAATTCAGTTTCCCTCTTCTATCCAAAACAAAAGAAAAACAACTTTTGTCTGCAGCATCTAAAAAATGTAAAAGGCGTATCATTATTGATTCAATAAGAATTGAAGATGTATGCTTACTACTTGACCACAGTTTCTCTCCGATGACACAAAGTTAAAAAGTATCAGTAGCAAGCCCGAAAACATGCCAAAATGCACTTGATTATGAAAGATACTAAAATGTAAGCTGATGCAGAGCCCAAACCATGAAATGGTAAAGCTGAAAGATAAGAAGAAAAAAAAAGGTGCAATCAAGTAATGTGAACATATTATATCTGTTTGTTCAGGAAAAGCTAAGTCCGTCTTGATATTATCACCCTTCTGCACAGCAGTACTCTGTGCCCATCTGAGCTTGGTGCTTAAAGTGGAACTACAGCCTTCTATCCTTTACAGCCAAGGAAGGCGCCATCTTAGCCGCTATGTAGATTACAGTTGTCACGGTGCTGCACATGTGATCAGCTATTTGCGGAATTAAAAGTTCTGTTGAGAGCTGAAATAAGCACACTGACAACCTTAAAAGTTGGCATGCTTTAAAACTGTTTTGGAAATGTTAAATTGGCAGGTAAAGTTCCTCTCTAAATAGGAGGGTATAGTTCCTCATTAAGTTGGCCATGCACTGCTGGAATTTTGTTCAGTTCCTACTGAGAACACAGGCATGACCTCATCAGTGTGCTGCTGTGTTTTGTTGCTCTGTCACATGTTGGAGTGGTTCCTGTACCAAGCTGGATCCCTTAACAGCAGTGTAGTCAGCTAGGCCCTGTCTGTGCTGTCTGCTAGGCGTGTCCAAATCATTTGCCGAATTTACAAATCCCTTGGAAGGTATGACAGTTCACATACAGTTATTGTATTTAAAATGTGTATTTAGCTGCCCATAAGCTTATAAAAAGAAGGCAAAACACTTGTCAAGGCAACGTTTGACGGTTTTCCAAGGAACCATATATGTGATATGTCCATATGTGTGATCTGCACATCGGGCTGGGAGCTGGATCCCAAAAAATTGTCAGATGAATAAACAAGCTATGAATTGTCTCTCCCATTACTTCATTATCACATAAGTGGAGACAACAAATGTATGGCGCGAATTTTTTCAGATCTGAAGCCATGTGGAACGTTTGCTCTGCCCAGTCGGCCTCTCTGAAACTGATATACCACTCTCATATTAACAAACAGCCAAGCGTGAAATACAATCTCCCATCTGCAAGCACTCTGCTCCCAGATACTGTTTAATATGTGTGAGCCGCCAATTACTGATTTCATGTAATCAGTGACAATGGGTCTCCTTGCCGCCATGGTGCACCTGGATGCAGATTAATCTTGCAGACGGTATTAAGCCTGCCTTGTTTTTCTTTGCTGGCTTAAAATAACTGACTAAAATGAGTCTATTGGTAATGTGCAATTGGGTGCTAAATAAATGGTCCATGACTCCCCATTAGAGGCTGGAGCAGCACAAGGGAGCGGGTTATTTTAACACTACCAAGTTATAAGTAAGAGTTTAGATCTTTAGTTTAGTGCTACCTCAAAGAGAGCCTGTCACCAATGTAAATAATTGCCGGTTAAAGCACAGAAAAATCAAGTATTTGAAACGCTTACTTGCGGCACTTTTCCATTACATTAGCATTTTATTATTCACTTCCAATTTGCTTTTCAACTTGCTAGGGAATTCAACCACTTCAGGAAAAGTCCATTCCCCAGGACAGCTACAATTTCCCCTCCCTCTTGCCTTTCTGGGAGTGTCTAGTTACTGTGCTGGCCCAGCTCTGATACCCTTCCCCTTACCGCCCTACATGAACCTTTAATGTAGCTGCTGGGGGAGGAGTGAAGGAGCCTACTATAGATTGTCTACTTGACTGACAGCTCTGAGTCTTCTTTTGAAGCTGCTGACCTCACATCCATGATGGTGGCACATCAGCAGGCTCAAGTCTTTGCGATATCTATACAAGGAAGGCTTTACAGGTAAATAATTTGCATAAAATATGTTAAATGCACATATAAACTTATAGGAAGGCTGTTGTTGAAAAAAATTGTCTGGCAATTAGGGCCTCTTAAAATCTGGACAACTGTTACAATTTCTAACCAATTTGAGATTAATATTGATGGCAATGGATGATTCCCGGTTTACTGGTAAAGGGAAGGTTTGTAAACTCAATATCTTGACAGGTTCTCTCATGGTCCCATCAAGCCTATACATGCAGGTGGCAAATCTCAAACCTTTATGAGTCAGGTCAGACAGCGCCTACCAAACTGAGTATAAAGTTGCTTCCTGCTGCTTATCTATCAATGACTGAAGTATAGTCAAACAGCAGGAAGTTCCTTTGCTATATTAGATATTAAAGCTGCCACCTGACTCATTAAGTTGTCTTATGCACATAGAGGTAAAGTAAAGAAGGGACCAGAAGAAGACTTCCCAAACCCTAGGCCTAGTAAACTGCATATTGACTACTATGGCAGTAGGATAACCACAAGCCAAAGTGACAAACTGCCAACCATCATCGCGAAGGCCTGTTCATTGTAAGACATTCTGTTGCTGTTGTTCAGTATACCACAGAGGCCTGCTGGCCCCTGACAAGTTCACTGAAAGATGTCAATGTTGGATCAATCATTCCTACTAATAGACAGGCAGCAGTAACCGGCAACGCGGGAAGGAAATAGACTCCTGTGTAGACAAGTGGATGATAAACATACACATCCATTCATCTTCAAGGATCTAGAGTTGCTCTCATTAGCAGCCTTCCTGTCCCGCTTCACCTTATTTATATCTGTGATTTATGCTGTCTAGTGACACTTGTCAGAGGAGCTCAAATCTGCACATTCCACACTGCTGTAAGTCAAATTCCAAGGACGCGGATATTAATACTGAAAAGCATCAACTCTGATTGGAAGGATACAACTGACATGACACATTAAAGGAAACTGGTACTTTACTTAGAAAAATACTGTCCTCACCACCGCTGATGTCAGGAAAAAGGCATGAATCCTAGCTTCCATCTTTTATACTTTGTGAGTCGCTGACCTGGAACAAGTATGCATCTAGTGAAGTCGCAAGAGAGTCAGAACTCCAGATCTGTAAATTTGTTCCAGGTCAGGGGCTCAAAGTATTGAAGCATTTGGATCAATGTTACATCCTGGCTACTAGTAGTTGCAAATGGTAAGAGTCCAACAGTAGCAGGTGAGGGTCCCTTTTTAATGTAAATTGTCACATTGCTTAGAGTGGAAATTGAAGTGTAATTGAATGAGAGGCATAACAACCCCTTTTAAGGAACAAACACATTTAATAACCATAAAGAACACGTGCATGGACTAGGTAAAGTAACTGGTTTGCATTAAAGAAGGCTCCAAAGAAAATTCATACTCACTTCCCTGTGTTCCCCAACCTGCTGCTATGCTTATCAAGAACCCATCGTTTCAGAGTATGGGGGCAAATTTAACACCTTCCCCTAGACCCCCCTCCCAACATGGCAGTGCTCCATGACTGAATAGCCAACTGCCAGGCCAATGTGTCACCATGTGGAAACCTTGGAGTGCCTGAGTGTGCAGATGCCTAAAGAGGCTTCAACTGTGAAAGTTGAAAATTGGACAAGGAATGGGTCGGCTCCTTGATTTAAAGGAAACCTGTGTAACTTTAAAATGACTAAACTGGCAAGAGACATGGAAAGTAGCCTCCAAAGGGTGCCTGCACGCATGCTGCAAGCTTGCAGAAAATCCGGTGTGCTCAATTATGCAAGTAGTGTCTGTGGCATCCTTAGATGACACCCCCATGTAGTCAATTCATCCAGTAATTGAAAGGGGCAGGTTAGAGAGGAAAGAGCTAGATGATACCAGACATCCCCCAGCCAGGAAATGAGGCAGGCTCCATCTGACTTGCTGCAGCTTCAAAAGAAGCTCACAGTGTGCATTGAAATCAGACTAAGAATTTCCAGTACAGGAGAGGAGCCGGCACAACTGTGGAAGACTGAAGGTCAGTCTAGAAGCCTGTAATGATCTCAAATTTGCATTTATTCTGTGTTGCCACACACCAGCCAAAAGCTGCAATCAGGTTTGCAATCTGTGTGCCTTCTCTGTAAGGTTATGGGGTTGGACAGGTTTCAGAAGGCCAAAAGCCATAGGACACAGCAGGGGTAGATGGGGGTCAGAAGATCATAAGCATTATTCATCACACCTTCTGGCAGATAAACAGTTCTTATATTCAGCAGTAGATTTAGCTATTTGGCTGGCACTGCCCTTCAAACAAATCTGAATGTGTTTAGAGTCCATCGCACAGTCTATAAATCTGAGCCCATGTGTCCGGGCAGTGCTGTCTGCAGTATGCCAGTGTTAACAGTAAAAAAAAAATCCATAACTCACTTCCCCTGTACTTCACTTCTGGGAACAGCCACCCTGGGCACCACAAATGCTTGGCACTGTTTTTTGGACAATGATGAATATCACATTCATGAATTTTCAGGAAACTTTCAAACATGTTAATGAGTTTAGAACAAAATTTGAAGGATGTGTTATGAAAGTTTTAAATTATTAATGTGTTTAGAAGTAGGACGAGAGTTGTTGGAAAATTGGGCAGTTGGTGATGTAAATGGCAGAGCTAACAAATTGGCCAAAACACGATCATCTGAAGTAATGTGTTCTAAATCACTAAATTAAAAAAAAGTTTAATTATATCTAAAGCCCAAACTATTTACTTTAGTGTTGTATAAAGTAGTGAGGAGTTGCCAGTTTTTTATTGCAGTCTGTCCCCAGTTTCACCCTCTCTATTTGTTTGGGTGACCACTGTTCCTGTGATGTGTTTTGACCCCCCCACCCTAGTGAAGCTTAATCATAGAGCTTAAAAACAGCCATTTTGTAACTTTTGGCATGTTATGCTTCATACACACAGACACTGGTATAGCGGTCAAAAAGACTAAGGACCTGTGTTGATGGCATTGGTTTGAGACACTTCTGAGATCAGTAAAAAATTATTGACAGGTGCATTTGAGCTCCTTCTGACCTGCAGTTGACCTCCTTCTGACTTGCAGTTGGCCTTCTAACCTATTACAGTTGATCTTCTAACCTGAACACCTTCTGACGTACAGCTGGCCTCCTTCTGACCTGAAGTTTACATTCTGACCTACATTTGAACACCCTCTGCCCTACAGTTGACCACCTTCTGACATACAGCTGGACTCCTTCTGACTTGCAGTTGACATTCTGACCTGCAGTTGACCTCCTTCTGACTTGCAGTTCATCTTCTAACCTGAACACCTTCTGACCTACAGCTGGCCTCCTTCTGACCAGAAGTTTACATTCTGCCCTACAGTTGAACACCCTCTTCCCTACAGTTGACCACCTTCTGACATACAGCTGGACTCCTTCTGACTTGCAGTTGACATTCTGACCTGCAGTTGACCGACTTCTGATCTACAGTTGACCTCCTTCTTACCTAGTTGACCTTCTTATGACCTAGTTGAGCTTCTGACCTATTGTTGACTTCTGTCTGATCTGCAGTTGACCTCCTTCTGACCTGCTTCAAGCAGGTTTTGCATTTTCATAGATTTGTATGGGAATACATAATCTGCTTGAAGCCAACAAAAGCCCATCGATACAGGCCCTTACACTGCTGGTGTTTTGCATGAAGAGCCCAATCACACTGGGCTGTCAACATACAAAAAAACCCACACCTGCACTATTTTTGGCAACACAGCACACACATTGGTGCACTGGTGATGCGCTATAATGTGGGTGCTTTTTCGACATACTGTGTATGTGTATTGGAGTGACATTCAAGATTATGTAGCTTGCATTGCAGTTACATGCATAGGTGCGGATGTGCCTAAATGGAATGACTTTCATTTAGAATGGCACACCAAAGCACAAGTACAGCACCTTTCAAGGCACCAGCACTTCACAGCACCATGATGCACATACTGTGATTTGTGGTGTGCTGTTTACAAAAATGGTGCAGGTCCGGTTAAACCTGTGTTGTAGTGCACTGGCAACCTATTCAAACTGCATGTTAACACATGGAGGAGCCCTAAGGCAGGCCTCTTCTTTCATTTTAGAAACACAGGGCTGATGCATGAAAAGCTTATCAAAAGAAAAGTTGAACAGCTGACCCTGTCAACCAATCAGATAATTTGTCTAGTTTTCTCTGGGAACGGACATTGCAATGGCTGCAAATTTAAAACCTGATTGGCTGCTATGGGCAACAGATCAATTTCTATTTGACTTTGTTCCTGTTTTCCACCATCAGCCACATTGTACTGTCCATGCTGGTGTATTTCCCCCCCTCCCCTCCTTCTAGTAGGCCAATTAATGCATAACATTTGTGGCCTCTGTAAAGACACATGCCTATTGAAGACTAGTGAAGGACAAGTAAGACACATTTACCAAGCTGGGAAGGACAATGCCTTCGTTGGCACATGAAAGGATCTCTGGGGTCCAAATGATCCAATTCTGGCATGCTTTAAGCCTGGGAAGCAGGTGGTGACCAGACCGCAGCCTATCAAAATGCCTTTCTCCCAAAAAAAAAACCTTAAAGTAAAGGCATCTGCTTGTATGAAAGAAGGTTTCTGCAAGTCTTCACTCACTCTCATCTAAAGAACGTCCTGCAACAAAATGACTTACAGGTGAACCCGCTGCTGGGAATAAAACAATGATATATTATGCAGCATGCCACTTTTGTAAATACGACCGATAATTGGGAATGCACATTAATCCACAGACACAAAACATCTGCTGGGGAACATCAGCCATTGGAACCGAAACTGCAATGTGTCTGTTTGGAGTAAGGGCGGAGTTAGATAAAATCCATATAGAAATTCATGAACAGCATTCCTCCCGTCCATCTAAAATAAGATGAAGGGTTGCATTTGAGGTTTTTTGCAGGTATGATAGCCATAAACAGGAGATGTGTCCCTGAGAATGGCTGGCAGGAGGCATCTGCCCATTTTTGTAGTGCCGAGATCTGCTGCCATTTCTTTTGCAAGTTATGTTATTTGATGGACCAACCTTGTGCAGTTGAGATTAATCCCTTCTGTTCCTTTTCTTAATGAAAAGGGAGCAGGATCGTGAGAAATGATAATGGTTTCCAATGGATATACAGGTGAAACTCGAATAATTAGAATATCGTGCAAAGTTCATTTATTTCACTAATGCAACTTAAAAGGTGAAACTAATATATGAGATAGACTCATTACATGCAAAGCAAGATAGTTCAAGCCGTGATTTGTCATAATTGTGATGATTATGGCTTACAGCTCATGAAAATATTAAGAACCCCAAATCCACAACCTCAAAAAATTTGATTATTACATGCAATCAATAAAATAAGGATTGTACATAGAACAATATCGGACCTCTGAAAAGTACAAGCATGCATATGTACTCAGTACTTGGTTTGGGCCCCTTTTGCAGCACTTACTGCAATTACTTTTGGACGATATTCTTATTATTGGCCTCTTGGGTCCTCCCATTAAATGGGGTTGGCGCCATGTAAAGGATTGTTCACCACTTGAGCTTAGTCTTTCTTGCACACCACCGCATATGTATGGTGTGAACAGTACATATGAATAACGGACATGGTGTAAAAAAGCCCTTAGGCTCACCATACATGTTACAATCTGTGGACTTCCAAAACTATATAAGGACCCACCTATACTATATAATAAGGTGGAACCTTGCAGTACATTGTTGTTAGTAGATATAATGGAGATTGTACAGTCAAAATATAATGTGTGTGGTGAACTTAAGCATTATCATGGCTTCTTAGAGCCTCCACTGGAAGCCTTTGGGACAGGGTGACTACTGGGGGACAGGCAGGCGTGTCCCTAGCTTTTTTCCTGCCTGAGGTGGTGGGAAGGGAGGGGGGGTGTTGGTGGGATGTTGGGTGCGAGTTTCTGTGAGCCACCGACATCCTGGTTGCCAAGAGCATGCTAGGTTGCTAAGAGCTGGGCGGAGAGATGTGTATGGCTCTTACACATCCCCCCGCCTGACTCTTAGCACATCTCCACGCTCTGGCCGGAAAGGGGATGGCAGGTACACTGCAACTGCCTCATTAGAGGGATGGCCCTGGGTACAAGGACAGAGTGTTGTCACCCTATACAGGAAGTACCTGAACAAGGTTCTCAATGTAAGAATCACCTGACATTATGTTAATCCAAGCTGTAGATTTAAAGAGACTAAAACTAACTTGTAAAATAAAAAATGGAATGACATTTTTATGATTGGGTTTACATCTACTTCGAGCAATGATTTGACGTTTGAGCTTCATTCAGCCCAAAAAAAGTAAGAAGATTCTTAAGTGCCAATAACAACATGATAATGCTTCTTTATATTGAATTGTCCAAACACAGGTTTGCTTTAAAGATAAAATGACAACATTTACAATCAGCTCTAACCCTAATTTCCCACCAGCCTATACCAGCAGCTGAAAGGAAGAGGTAGGAGTGACTCCTTCAACCAATAAGATGTACCCGCTAAAATAAAGAGAAGTGGAATCACACTGGTTGCTACAAGCAACACTTTCAATTTTCTTTCCTCATTGTAATTACCTTTCTTGTAGCCGCAGAGCTGCCGGCTTAATGAAATCCAATTTGTAAGGGAATGTCAAAAGGCGTGTTTGTGTTGGGATTTCGCAGAACGTGCAGGCTGCGGATTTCTCTCTAGCAGACGGGTCACAGAGCACACACTGACACAACATTCACTTCACTTACACATATTTACACATGGCAGTGAGCAAACACAGCCGCTCCAATATTACAGCTCGGAGGGGAACGCTATTTGTGTCCTGATGAGAAGACGGGAACACTTCTGAGCAAAGCAGTGCCACTTGGAAGAACCTTCATAAAGTCGTCACCAACATGAGTCCGGGGTTTTTTTTTTTAAAGTCATCTCCTTCGGGCACCATGAGCAGGGTGATATGAAATGCTGAATTTTCTTTGCACTCAAATCTTTTACATTTTGCTCTCCTCCATTGTGGGTCATGTGACCAATGCCAAGGCTCTGATCATATACAGGGTTATTCACTAAGCTGCCAAAGGCAGTCGAGTGAGAAACCGAGCTGAAGTGAACAGAGCCAAACGACGTTCGGCTATTCACTCCGGTTGATTTCAGCCGTACATTGGCTGAAATTAGCCAATGTTCGGCTGAGCCGAAGTGCAGAGGGACTTTGGCTCGCCAATTCTGCTCGGTACCTCCGTGGTACCGAGCAGAATAGAAAATCAGTAAAAATAGGGGGGAAAAAGGGTTGAGAAAATATTTTAAAAATGTAAAGAAATAGTAAAAGAAAAAAAAAAGATATTTAAAAAATAAAAACAATTGGGCAGAGCTAGCAGTGACAGCTAGCTCCGTCCAACTGTTTCCTATTGGCCGGCACCTGCTAGAGTCTTCTAGCAGGTCCCTGCCAATGAATAACAAGTGGGCGGAGCCGGCCGTGACGTCACGGCCGCCTCTGCCCAGTTGTTATTGTTTAATGACAAATCAGCGTATCCAGGTCATTTGGGGACGCTGATCTGTCATTACAACTGGGCGAAGCTACCAGTCAGTCGAACCGAAGCATATGCCTTCGGCTCGGCTGAGCCACTCGGCCGCTGCACGGGCTATTGTGAATAGCCCATACAGCACCCCTTGGGTTCGACTGAGGAGCCCTTCGGTTCGGAAAAATGCCAAGTACGTCTGGATATATGAATCGCGGGAATGAAGAGAAATGCCAAGTACTTCCAGATATACTGATCATATGACTAACTCATTACATTCCTCATCCTTGGCGATTGTTCCAGTGCTGTCGCATGATGGCAGGGAGAGAGTCCTCTGCCCTGTATAAGCTCTGACTGGGATTGGACTGGAGCTTAGACAGGGTTTCTTCTCTCCCCTAACGGCGAACAGTAGGTAAGTATTAAATGCTGCGTGGGCTGGCTTTAACGTGAACTGTTGGTTTGCGTTGCATGGCAGGCACATGTATTCACTTTATTACAGAATTTGTTGACTGTTGTAGATGATGGTGCATTTAAAGGATAACTAAACTCACATGTTGCAGCTCACCAGTCCTTATATGTGGTGGCTGTAATACATTTTCAGCCATTACAGCCTATCTACTAATCCTAAAGTTGAAAAAAATGTCCAATATGATAAGCGCACTTCGTAAGGGCCTGTGTGTTGAAGGCTTGTGTGCGGCTTCTGGTAGAATCAGACCGGAGTGTCTTGTATGTATCCTGTAAAAACAAAAAGAGAACCAGAGCAACACAACCTAGCACAATGAGGTTGGTTTTTGAAGGGGTAACACATTATTTTCTGATATGCACTCACATGTGACGGGGTTTGTTGGAAGCTCAGCAATGTGTAATGTTGAGGAGTGACGTGGTGTCAGGTAGGTCATCCAGTCGGTGGGAGGGGTATCCGCCAGGTGGGGAGGGGGGTTCAGGAACCCAGAATGACAGGGGACAGGGCTTCATTCAGTTTTTTTCCCCTGTCATTCTGGGTTCCTGATCCTCCGTCCCCACCTGGGGGACACAACTGAGTCCCTCCCACCCACCGGATTACCCACCTGACACCACGTCAATCCTCAACCTTATACATTGCTGAGCTTCCTACAAACCCCGTCACATGTGAGTGCATATCAGAAAATAATTTGTTACCCCTTCAAAAACCAACCTTATTGCGCTAGGTTGTGGCGCTCCGGTTCTCTCTTTTTGTTTTCATCTGCTAATCCTATCATTCCCAAATGTAATGAAGATGAGCATAAACAACATGGAAAAGAGTCTGGACTTAACGCACCAGGCTGTCGTGGAGGGGGGTCAGGCTGAGGAGGGGGGGTTGGAGCAGCGGGATCCAGAGGTGGGTAGATGGGTTACTGTTAGAAGGCGGGGGAGGGGGAAGAGTGCTAGAGAGGTCAGCCCTGATCTGATTCACCCCAATAAATTTGCCAAGTTGCAGGATATTGGGGACATCAGTTCAGGGGGGACACTGCTGGAGCACGACTCATCCTATATCCGCAGGGGGAGTGAGTGCTCCGGCGAGGACGGGAGCAGGATGGAGGGTCAGGAGAGGCAGATCCTGGTGGTGGGAGACTCCATCATCAGGCGGACTGACAGGGTAATCTGTCATCGGAACCGTGAGCGTCGAACAGTGTGCTGCCTGCCGGGGGCTCGTGTTCGACACATTGCGGAACGAATTGACAGATTACTAGATGGGGTTGGGCACGACCCCGTTGTCATGGTGCACATCGGCACCAATGACAAAATAGGAG